>NC_056737.1:10889645-10982145 GCF_019279795.1 Protopterus annectens
CTGCCAAACCAGATAGATTTTACAGGGTGCCAGACACTCATCACTACCTATACAAGGCCCCACTTGCAGATCCCGAAACTATATCCCAGGGGCCTAAGGCAGTAGCCTCGACCACAGCAAAAAACCCAATTCCTTCTGAAAGGGAATCCAGGTCCTTAGAGAGATGGGGGAAAAAAGTTTACACCTCTGCTACTCTCTCAGCTAGAGCTTTAAACTGTCAGTTTCATATGATCCAATACCAAGAGTTTATGCTTGATCAGTTAACTAAAAAACTGTCCTCTGATGAATCCTTAGATAAGAAATATGTATTGGAAATGGTGAATAACATCCAACAGGTTAATAACCATTCCTTAAAATGTGGCTATGATGCACTGGAGGCTTCATTTAGATCAGCCATGACTGGCACAGTGATAAGAAGGCATGCATGGTTGAAAGAACAGGTCTTACCGGATCATGTTAAAGCAAAGTTGTTAGATGCTCCTATGGATAAGGCCAGTCTATTTGGTACACCTGCCCAGCAAGTACTGAAGAAAATGGAAGAAAAGGCAAAATCTGTACAAACAGTTAAAGATTTCTTACAGGTTCAGCCCCCAAGGTTTAGCAGGAACTGGCCTGCCAAAAATTGGTCCTTTCCAGACTCCACAAAATCCCAAAGGGGCAGGAATAGACGCTCTAGAGGCAGAAATCAATCCAGAGGAGGTGCCTACAGAGGACGACAGTGGCAAGGCAATAACCGAGGCACAGACACAACCACTGCCACTGCAACAGGACAATCACAGTGACTTGGCTCTGACACCGCCTACCAGGGAGCAAATAGCAGCACCTTTAGGCGGAAAGTTAGCCTTATTTTCAAAAATTGGCACTATATCACAAAAGACAAGTGGATTTTGCAAACCATAGACCAAGGCTACGGTTCCACTTCCACACCTTACCAGTAAAAGAGGAATGCCAAACCTACCTCCAAATCAAAAAATAGAAGCTCTACAGCAGATAGCGAAATTAACAAGGATGAGAGCTGTGGAAAGAGTACCAATAACAGAACAGGGCAAAGGATTCTACTCCAGACTCTTCCTAGTACCAAGAAAAGAGAAAAGTTGGAGACCTATTCTCGACCTGTCCGTCTTAAACACATACATCATTGTCCCAAAATTCAAAATGCTGACCCTACAGCAACTTCTTCCCATGCTGGGCAAGGAGTGTTGGCTCGTAACTCTAGATCTCAAGGAGGCATACCTGCATGTCCCCATTCGACCAAATTGCAGAAGATACCTCAGATTTCTTGCAGGATCAGAGCATTATCAATTCTCAGCATTGCCCTTTGGCTTATCTACTGCCCAGAGTATTCACAAAATGCCTGGCATCAGTAATCGCTCACTGCAGACTACAGGGAATCCAAATTTATCCATACCTGGACGACTGCCTGTTAGAAGCGGACAACAAAAGCAAGCTGACAACAGATTTACAAAGGGTCATTCACTTGCTACAAGCCCTGGGATACACAGTCAATTTACAAAAGTCAAGGCTGATACCATCCCACACAAGAACATTCTTGGGCGCGGAATTGGACACAGTAAAACAAATGGCATTCCTAACTGCAGAAAAACAAAAAGAACTCCCTCTTTACTTCTTGGCATTAACAAAGCAGAACAAACTAACAGCAAGAAAAGTTCTGCAGGCCTTGGGCTTCATGGCATCATGCATAATCTTGGTCCCACATGCCAGACTGCATATGAGAAAACTACAGTGGTACCTAAAGAATTTATGGTCTCAGCACAGGCACAGCTTAGAAACAGAAATCCCACTAATCCCATGCCTAAAACAGGAGTTCCTATGGTGGGCTCAAGCATGCCAGTCAAACCCAGGCTTACCCTTCCACAACTTTCGAGCAAGCCAAACCATCACAACGGACGCCTCAGACCTAGGATGGGGGGCGCACATGCAGGACAAATGCATACAAGGATTGTGGACTCAAGACCAGCTGCACCTGCACATAAACCAAAAAGAAATGCTGGCAGTAAAACTGGCAATCCAAAAATTCAGACCATTCCTCAAAGAAGGCCATTTGATGATAAGGACAGACAACACCACAGTCATGTGGTACATCAACAAACAGGGAGGCACTCATTCATACCCCCTATGCAGAATGACTTTGGACCTTTGGAATCTGGCTCTCAGCTACAACATCCAGTTACAGGCAATATTTGTGCCGGGAAAAGAGAACACCCTAGCAGACATGTTAAGCAGAACCACCTCGGATGCTCACGAATGGATGCTACACCCAGACATCTTCAAGGCCATCACAAAGAAATGGGGAATGCCACAAATAGATCTATTCGCATCCCCACTCAATCACCAGCTCAAAAAATTCTGCACAAGGACATTCCACCCACTTGCATGGAAGGTGGACTCTCTATCCTTCAGCTGGAAAGGCCTGACAGCATATGCATTTCCACCTCTTCCCTTGATGCACAAGGTACGTCCAAGGATAATCCTGATAGCTCCGAATTGGCCAAGACAACACTGGTACCCATTGCTGAGGAGCATGTCTCGGGAGAGAATGTGGTCAATACCCCTGATGCCTTTGATGTTAACTCAGAACAACTACAACATCATGCATCCAAACCTAAAAACCTTGCAACTGACTGCCTGGAACATCACATAGCAGCAACTAACCCAGACCTTTCCCAAAGGGTTAAAGACATTATCCTTGAAGCCCGCAGACCTTCAACAAGAAGGAACTATGCAGGAAAATGGAAAAGGTTTGTCATTTGGAGTACTGAAAGAGGAAAAGATGTGTCGAACATAGATATTGCTAACATTCTGGAGTACTTGGCAGAGCTTCTACATACAGGCCTGTCCTATTCCTCCATCAAGATACATGCATCAGCTATTTCAGCAGAATACAGCTTTGATCCACCTGTCTCTTCGCATCCTCTACTCAGGCAGTTCCTCAGAGGGATCAAGAATGTAAAACCTCCTAGGAAACCACCATTACCAGCATGGGACTTGAACTTTGTGCTAGAAAAGTTGACACTCCCTCCGTTTGAACCAGCAGCAACAGCAGATCTGCAACACCTGTCATGGAAAACTGCTTTCCTACTGGCAATTACCTCAGCAAGGAGGGTTTCGGAACTACAGGCCTTAATGGCAGTGCAACCCTTCCTAATCTTCCATCAAGATAGGGTGTCCATGAGAACTAATCCTACATTTATGCCTAAGGTGGTATCCAGAGTGTCTTTAAACCAGGCAATCCACCTACCTACCTTCTTTCCCAATCCACAGAACAGGGGGGAAAGACTGCTGCATACCTTGGATGTACATAGGCAGTTACGCTACTACCTGGACAGAACCAAAAGTAACAGAAAAATTGACCAGCTTTTAGTAGCCTATGGAACAGGAAGGGAAGGAAAAGCAATTTCCAAACAGACAATCTCCAAATGGATAGGAAATTGCATAAGATTCTGTTACTCCTACCATGGGAAACCAATTCCACAGAACATAAGACCTCATTCTACAAGGGCTACAGCCACTACCACAGCTTTCTTACGAGGAGTGGCAACCAAGGACATTATTGAGGCGGCTACTTGGACCTCCGTGCATACATTTGCCAAGCATTATAATTTACCTGTATACTCTAGATCCCGAGCAGGGTTTGCCACTGCTGTACTGCAAGGGATCCTAACTACACCATAATTTTTCTTCCTCCACCCCTAGTTTGGCTATGGTATTCTACCCATTTGTTATGACTGCAGATGCATCCATGAAGGACATAGTACAGTTTTGTACCTACCATAAATGTAGATGTCCGAACTGGATAGCATCTGCAGTCAGGATTACCCACCCTCCTTCCCCTCTGTGGTACTCCTAGGGTATTTACCGTCCTAATAGCTAGCTGGGGGGGAGTCTCTTATGGTGTATTTGTTTGTATATATGTACATACATGCTTATTTTTTGTGTTTGCCTTCTACTTTTTGGAAACATTGGCATTTATCCAAAATTTAGCCTTCCAAGAGGGCAACTGGCATCTGGGGCAAGAAACACTGAGGAAAATGGCGTCGGCTGATGCCTTTATACCCGAAGACCAGCAGAGATGACGTCGGGTGAAGTGCGACATCAGCCGAAGCCGGACCCAGACTTTGGAATCCGGCCGACCGAAGGGCTGCCTGACGACAGGACAACCCATTTGTTATGACTGCAGATGCTATCCAGTTCGGACATCTACATTTATGGTAGGTACAAAACTGTACTTTCCCTCACATCAGTTTATGTGAAGACCACATACGAATAGATAGAGAATACCACAGTATCTGTGACAAGCAGCCAATTGGAAGATTTCTTTTCAGACAGTTTTTTGAAACTCGACCAGATCTGGCATGCTGCATCAGGTTCCTTGACTCAGTGGCAGAATATGAAATTACATCAGATGACAAACTGGAAGAAAAAGGAAATAATTATCAATAAATACCTCACACCAGGGTCTGCATGTTTTGTTCCAGAAGTCAATCAGGACCTTGTCCAGCAAACAAAAGAAAAGTTAGAACTTAGCCCAAACAAAGACATTTTTGCAGACTGCATTAAATCTGTCCATGAATATCTGAGGAAAGAACTTTCCAAGACTACCAAGACAGCATGTATTTTGACAGATTTCTTCAGTGGAAATGGCTAGAAAGGCCTAGCAGTAAGATGAGAGCTGAAGTTGGGAAGCGTATTGACCAATATCCATTCTGAAGTGGTGTATTTGCTATTTGTATCATCAATCCTAATTCATGAGGAAATAAGTTGAGCAAAGCGGTAGAAATTTAGTGTGGAAGATTGGAAATCCATGGTGGTGGAACACTTCATTCCAGAAGATCGTTATGTAGAATATCGTACTTGCGGTAAATGTTGATGGGCCTTGAAGCCTATGGTTGTTTAAGCAGGCAGTTTTGTGGTGGTTCCTGTCCATTTTGAGTTTTTACTACTTCTGGGGCTTGTGTTGCGTAGATAAGTGTGTTTTTTCTGTATAATTGGGCTGGCAACTTGTGTCTACTGAAGTGGGGAGCTTTTGCGGTGTTTTTTGAATACGAAGAGCCTTTTGCATTTCTTTTTGGGATTGACCGACGTATATGAGGTGACTTTCGTATTTTTCTTTGAGACTCCAACGACGCTATTTTCAAGAGTTTGGCTTTGCAGGTTGGCGATTACGTTTTGACTGGCCTTATTTTCATTTTGCTGCTGTTTTTGAGTGGAGGTCAGTTGGGGACATTATCTGGCAGTAGATTGCAGCGTCTTGGACTGCTCAAGCTAATGATTGTGTTCACTTGCTCAAGCTAATGATTGTGTTCACTTTACTGTTGTTTCCTTGCTGTTTTTGTCTGGAGGTTAGTTGGGGACATTATTTAGCAGTGAACACAATATTTTGGATTATTCAGGTTACAGTTGTGCTTACTGAAACTTTTTTATCTTGGATTGAGTTCTGAGTTCATGGTGGTCTGTTTTGTTGGGACAAATTTAGTCCCTTCTCTTCACGATCATCCCTATTATAACTGGATTACTTCAAGTGATGACGTTATTCAAACTGTGAGACATTTTACTGTTTGGCAGGATGTATTCTGGATTTTGCTTCCTTTTTGAGAATTTATGCTTATGTTTATATTTTTTGTTAACTGAATGTACAGTTTTGTGATAACATCATAGACACAAGGGAATTGTTTTATACATATTGTTTAAACTCTGTAGTCTGATATTTTATCGTTATAAGAAGTATTTTTAATTTGCAAATTGACATTGTGGAGCTACTTGTACAATACTACATAATTCTTTGCTAGTGTTATAAACACTGAAGTGTTTCTATTTTTTTTGTTAGTTTATATTAGGCCTTACTTTCCCTACCAACTTTTCACTAGTACAAATTTAGTACCTACCAGCATACCCCTACTCTTCCCTACACACTCAAACCACACCATCAATAGTATCCAACCACCACTCTTTCAAAAAAATGCATCTCAGACTAGGAATTCTTTGTTTTATGCTCACATACCTAACCTACATCACAACCATTCATACTAACACAACATTAGAAAACACTGCATTTCATATAATACATACATACACAAAATCAAACACACCCTCAGATTTCCCTGTCACTGCCACATTATTTAAAGACAACTCAATACTACGCGTATATAAGTTTCACATAACCACTTCTTACACTAGAAAAATATCACTTAGATCCAACACAGAAGTATCCCACACTATTAAATATATACTGTTTATCACAAAGAAACTGCTCACTTAAGGAGACATACACCCAAACCCAGGACCACTTAACACTCTACTATCAACCAAACAAACCTTTGACCTAGCGATACTTAGGTATACTCCTAGTATTGATATTAACAAACTTCCTGACCTACATGCATTCATAGCCCACTACTCCCCAGACATACTAACCATTACTGAGACCTGGCTAAAACCAAACACCCAAGATGGGGGAGTCCTTCCACCAGGCTATAATATATTAAGACAGGATAGAGTAAGCAAGAAGGGAGGTGGAATTGCTATCTTCTTTAAAAGTACACTCCACATAAAACCCCTACAAACCCCTTTACCTAAATTTCAAAATGCTGAAATCTTAGGCTCAGTCCTATATATAAACAACACCAAAAAAAATCAATATACTCTGCTGTTACATTCTCCCAGGAAATAACTCCCCCACCATTGAAGAAATCCTACACTGGACTACAGATAATCTTCCACAGGAAACCATCCTACTAGGTGACCTAAATACTGACTGGTTAGCATGCAACTCTAACAACCCCACTAACCACATCAATCTCTTTGGTTTTTCCCAACTCATCCAAGAGCCCACTAGAATAGATAAAAAAAAAAAAAAAAAACACTATATACTAGACTGGACGCTAGTTAATTGCCCTAAACAAAACCTACCAGACAGGATGCCTTCCAAACACTCTTAAGTGACCATCTCCCCACAGTCCTCCTTCATAAACGCACCAACTTAGCTAAGTCCATAGCTTTTAGACAAGTCAGAGGTGACCGCAAACTAAATATACAGGATCTTAACTCCATTCTAAAACAATGTAAGTGGGATCCACTTAAAACCCTAAGTTTAGACCAGGCCGTTGATTACTTTAATAGCACTTTCATTAATGTCCTAAATTTAGTCGCACCCATTAGGAAAGTTAGAGTTAAGACAAACTACACACCATGGCTAAGTAGGGACACAAGAGCCCTACTGATAGAGACAAGGTTTGGAAAATGTGGAAAAGAGAAAACACTAGTCTATCCAAACAAAACTATCAACAACTCAGAAATCAGGCCAAGACACAAACCAAATTGGATAAATGGAATTATTTCCTTGCTGCCCAAAATAATCACTCCAAAGATCCCCAGAGGTTTTGGCATACTATCAACTCATTGTTAAAACCAGGTAAAACCACCACTCCAACTCCCACTTCCACCAACAATACTAAAGACTTAGCCTCCCAGTTTAATCAACACTTTACAGAATCTATCCTGACTTTATCCTCCCAACTATCCAAAAACAAACTTTTAGATATCTCAACAAAATATCCTGATAACATTCCCTCCTTTACTCTCTCATCTGTTCCTACCTCTACTATTAAAAAACTCCTAAAACTGAAGCCTACCGCCCTTGCTGCAGACAATCTTCCTGCTAACTTCCACAAAGTAGCTTCTGAATCCATTTCTTACCCCATATCCATCCTTATCAATCGCTCCATACAGGAAGCGTACATCCCTCAACTATGGAAAATATCATATATTATTCCACTTCACAAAGCTGGTAATTCCTATGATTTCTCTAATTATCGTCCAGTTGCGATTCTGTCCCCTCTATCTAAACTACTCGAAAAATGTATATACTCTCAAGTAATAAATTTCCTAAACTCACACAATATTGTCTCCTCCACACAACATGGCTTTCGGCAACACCATAGCACAACAACTGCTCTTCTCTCTTTTACTAACCTGATAAACCAACACAGAAACAACAACAACTTTGTGTCTGCTATATTTTTAGACCTCTCGAAAGCATTTGACATGGTCTCACACTCCCTACTTCTAGACACCCTTGCCTCTCTAGCCTTTGTCCCCCAACTATTGTCTGGTTTAAAAAATTATCTGTCAGATAGGCAGCAGTCTGACCAATGGCAAGGTTTACTATCTCCTCTACTCCCAACAACCATAGGTGTACCACAAGGCTCTATATTAGGTCTTCTTCTTTTCTCGATTTTTACTAACAATCTTCATACCTCCACCCACCCTGCTACACTCATACAGTACAGAGACAATTCAACTCTTATCTCTGTTGTGCACCCTCACTTACCACATTACAACAACTCACTCAGGATTCCTTTAGTTTAGTGGAAAGTTGGATTACTCAGATCCAACTTATCCTAAATCCAAAAAGACTAAATTGGTTCTTTTCACCCCCAACAAATCTATTCCTACCGCTCTATCCTTTTCAATCACTTCCATAAATGGCACCATCATCACCCCCTCTGAACACACCAAACTCCTGGGTGTAGAAATTGACAAAAACATACAATTTGAGGTCCACATTTTACAATCCATCAAAAAAGTCCATAAAAAATAGGAACACTATACAGACATAAAAAATTTCTCTCAAAAAAGTGAGAATCTCCCTAGCCCAAACCCATCTATTGTCCACTTTAATGTATGCGGCACCAATCCTTACACATATCAACATGATCTTGCTAGACTTGTACCTTCAGAACCCATCACTGTCAGGCTCTAAAGGAACTACAATGGCTAGAATTTCCCCAACTACTCAATTACCATCAACTAATCATTGCCTACAATATTGTGAGACATCCTGATGGAATCCCAGCACTAAGTAACCTACTCATGCCCTACAAATCAAATCGTCCCCTTCGCTCCACTCACTGACAAATCACTCCTTTGTATCTCTAAGGCTAACAACACTGAACGTAAAGCACTATTCTCCCATAATGTAGCTAAATCCTGGAATAACCTTCCCCCTACTTTATCTTCTGCCTCCACTATTACGCTGTTCAAAAACTCACTTAAGTTACACTTAATGAATTCCTGGCTATGTCCATGCATTTACCTAATCATCACTGTTTCTACCACTTCAGATAGCTTCATATCCAGTTATTCCCACTGTAATTTTTTTTCTGTAGTATCAGGAATTTTATTTTCTACTCAAGTTTCTAATCGTTGGACTAGCTCATGCTAAACTTACACTAATTAATTGCTAAGTAGTCTCTGTTTGTCTCTATAGTTAGTTATAATGCTTATCTAGTATCAATATTGGAAAGGCTCACCCAGACTCTGCTACACTTTGCTGTAAGGGAAAGGTTAGTTTGCTTTTTATTTGTTGTATTTTGTATTAGTTTATTGCCGTTTTTATATTTTGAGTGCTGTGATTTGTTTTCTTTACCTTGTGTTTTGTTTGTGTTCTGCTTTTAACTGCATATTAAAACTTCAAAAGACACCACAGCTCTGTCTCATGTGAGTCAGGCAGAATTTTCTTCCCCACACTCCCACCTGGTTACTGTTGTGTCTTTCTAGTTGCCTGCCCCTTATGTTAATTCGACCATATATCTCATTTCCTCTCTGCTTTCACTGGCTTGTGTGAGTAAGCACAAAATTATCATTTTGTGAAATCACTCCCCTTCAATTATTTAAATTTATTGGCCATTCTGCTGTATTCCATAGTACTGGAATACAAAAGTGATCACCCCCTTTCAGTCTATCTTGCTGTTTTAAAAATATTGACTCTCCACTAAAACTTAACTTTTTAGAAAGGTAAAACTTAAGTTACCTACTTTCACATCTAACTCCTCAAATGCACACTGCAGTGTTTAGGATAAACCATTTTTTTCGTCTTACCTTTAAGCATCCCTGTGACTAGCACTTGCTCTAAAACCTGCTGGAAAGCACTAAAAAGCCTTAAACTGATACAAGCACTCAACTCTCCTTGTTAATAAGGAGAAATTAATCACAGGCACTAAACAGCCTATAATTGCAAAGTACCTTGCTAAGGTAAGGGAAAACAGCTCCTGTACTTTTCAAAAAAAGCACCAAACCAGGCATGTCCAAGGGTCAGCTTCCGTTGATTTCTCCTGTCCACCTGATGAATCTGGGCATACTGGGGCAATGCAGCAATTGCCTCATGTACACAGACAACCCTCTCCTCCTACCACCCAACACTATAACCTGTGAGAGATGCACTTACATAGCCAAACTGGAAGCAAAGCTCTCTCCACCCAAGATTGTGCTAGACAGTCAAGAGGAGAAGGTTAACACCCGCACTACACTTCAAGCAACACATAGCCCTTCTAAACTCACACCACCAACACCCACACATAGCAACACTAAATCCACATATGCGGAGGCTCTTAACTGTAACCTGCCCAAGCAACAAGGACCTTCGAAGCTGAAACGCAAACAAACACCAATCACAACCAAAGTATCACATAGCTCACAACACCAGTGTGCCACCCAGCAACCGCCCCTAAGGCAAGACACCGTACCTAACACTAGTTATAGGTGACTCTATAGTCAGGCACACTGATGTCCCACTCACCAGGCTGAACAAGGAGAAAATTACAGTGATCTGCCTGTCGGGTGCCAGGATCCGTCACATAACTCATGCACTCAAGTCACTCCACAACAAGTACAAATATGACTCTGTCATTGTCCATGTTGGAGAGAATGACTTGAGACGTACCTCCCTGGACTACATGAAAAGAGACATGGAAGAGCTCTCGGATCATGTGCCCCAGGCAGGTATGACCCTAGCCCTGAGTAGCATCCTGCCTTCGCCCATAATGATACCATAATATAAGGACAAAATGATTGACTTCAACAATTGTCTAAGCTTCTGGTGTCATTCAAAGGGGATCCAGTATCTGTCTGCCTGGGACGACATGATCGACAGACCACGATGCTTTGCCAGAGATGGTCTACACCTGTCGCCCCTGGGATTCAGGTTACTGACTAAGGCTCTTGCCACCCCATAGTGCCTTTTTTAGGCAAAGTTCAAAGGAAAAAACCACCACCGTAACAGGTACAAGCATGCAAAATCTGAAGGTAATGCTACTCAATGCTAGAAGTCTAAACCTCAAAATGCAGTCTGTCGAGGCACTCCTAAAAATGGAGAACATCTGTGCAGTAACTGAGACCTGGTTCAAGGCTCCAGAGAGCACCCCTGCAATACCAGGCTACAACTCTTACCACACTTTTCGGCCACCAAACCAGGATCGAAACACTGAAGGTGGAGGAGTGTCTATATTCACCAAGGATATTCACACCACCAGGTTAGTTGCCCAACACAATGCGTCTGAAATTCTCCAAGTGCAACTAACACGACGTCAAGACTGTAATCCACATTTTAGCTTGCTACCGATCACCCACCATGCCCCAAGATTCTCACTACACCTTTCTAAACATACTGCAAAATATTAATATACAACCAAACACCCTAATACTGGGTGATTTCAACTACCCTGCCATTAACTGGGAAAACTACTTGTGTACCAACACCTTTGCCCAACGGTTCTTGGAATTCATAAATTCCAATGCCCTGGATCAACTAATCCATAGTCCCACCAGGGCGTCCAGTATCCTAGACCTGGTCATTACCAACATGGGAAATCGATGCTCCACACCTGTGGTCACCCCCTCGTTGGTCAGGTCAGACCATAAGCTAATCACTCTTAACATCCACATCCCACCCCAACCCCCCCCAGTAAGGAAACCTCCATAAAAAACTTCTCCAAAGCTAACTTCATGCTACTCAAGTCAGAAGTTACAAACTTCATGACACCCATGCAGACGGGAACTGAAAGTTCGACTGCTGAGTCCTACACTAAGGCACAGTATGAGCACATCCACTCATGCTTGAATCGTGCCATCCCAAATAGAACCAAGATGCTCTCCTCCAAAAAAAAGGAAGTCAATCTGGTGGTCCCCTGCCATAAACAAACTTTACAACAAAAGGAGGAAACTGTTGCAGAAAAGAAGAAAATCCCAGGATGCAAAAAACTCCCTTCCCAACCTCAGTAAGAAGCTGAGATCCCTCATAAAATCCTCCAAAGCTAGTTACGAAAACAAAATTTCCAAAAATTCCAGAGACAACTACAAGGCATTCTATAACAATGTCAAGAATCTAAATGGCAATGCTCAGATCTTCTCTGAGCTACAACAGAATGGCATTAAATATACTGATCTCAAGGATATTGCCAATATCTTGGCAGATCGATGCAGTGCCAGTTTCACCCTCCTCTCACCCCTAAATGGCCCATCTCAATACCAGAAGATTGTCAAATTCCGGTAATAACAGCCACACAGGTAAAAAAACGCACTCTCCAAAGCTAAGAATACAGCATCCATGGGACCAGATGACATCCCGGGCTGTGTACTAAGTGAACTACAAAATGAACTGGCACCTCACCTAATTGTCATGTTTAATCATACCCTCACCTCAGGCTTCATGCCCACTGAGTGGTGCACAGCTTGTTATCCCACTCCACAAGGGGGGATCCACCTTGGATCCTGGGAATTACCGCCCCCATCAGTCTGACGAGCCTGATCTGCAAGGCCATGAAACGTATTATCATGGAACTTATAAATAAAGACATTGGCAACCTTAAAACACTGGACCCCACCCAGTTTGGGTTCATGAAGGGCCTTTCTTGTCTCCTGAACCTGATTGACTTCTTTGAATCAGTCTACAGAGCTGTGGACGAGGGTAAGGCAGTCCACACAGCCTATCTGGACCTCGCCAAGGCCTTTGACACCATCCCCCACTCTGGAATCATAGATACATTTACTAAGCTGGGCATTAATCCCTACATCACTCGATGGGTTGCCAACTGGCTTACTGACAGAACCCACACTGTAAAAGTAGCTGACTCCAAATCCATCTCCAGACAAGTGACAAGTGGAGTACCTCAGGGTTCAGTCCTGGGACCTCTCTTGTTTGGCATCTACTTCTCTGAAGTACAGGCCAACACTAAGGGACTCTGGCTAATAAAGTTTGCAGATGACTGCAAACTGGAAGCCATTATTGAATCCGCAAATGATGTGGATACTCTACAAAAGGGCCTTACAGAAACAGATGCTTGGTGCCAGAGCCATGGGCTCAAGTTCAATGCCAAGAAATGTATAGTTATCTCCTTTGGGGAAAAAACATGTACCCGTGAATTACCACATAGGTGGCAGTACACTAAACACCGAAAGTGTGATGAGAGACTTAGGGACACAGGTGGACAGTGGTCTCACCTTCAATAACCACATTGCCACAACAGTCAGGAAATCCTTCCATGTGGCACACCTCATCACTAAGGGCTTTTCATCCAGAAGAAAGGAAGTCATTGTCCCACTGTACTCATCCCTCATTAGACCCATTATAGAATACAACGCCCCATTTGGTATGTACCTCTTAAGACATCTGCAACAACTGGAAAAGCCGCAGAAATACCTCACTAAAAGAATCACAGGCCTAAAGCAGATTACCTATGCTGACTGCCTTAAAAAACTCCAGCTATACTCTGTCGCATATCGTCTACTCCGAGGCCAGCTATACTCTGTCGCATATCGTCTACTCAGAGGCGATCTCTGCTTAACATTCAAGGCCATGTCAAACCCAGAGGTGTTGGACATGTTACACTTAAAGAAATCCCAATCCCTCAGAGCCACATGCTCCAGGGATCTAAACTTTGCCATCAGAATAAACAAAACATGCTGGAGGGATAGGTTCCTGACCCAGAGACTCCCCAGACTCTGGAATAGACTGCCCATACATGTCAAGCAGGGCGCCTCTTTGGCCCTCTTCAAAAGGAACGTTGATGATTGGATGGGAGAAAGGAAATTCACCCCAGGGATCACGTCATTCACCCTGCTAGACAGGGATCCAGGAAAGTAAATAGTGTAGGAAGAAATAGCCAGAGAATTGTTATGGCTAGGCTTGTATAGGCCCTAGGGCCGATAGCCTAGTACCAACCTATGAATTTCTGTTTCTGTATCGAAAGTTGTATTTTTTATCTACTGTCTAATTTAGTTTTTTCTATCAAAAGTTGTACTTTTATCTGTTGTCAATTTTTTGCTTCTGTATAGATGATCATGTTGTTATCATATTGTACAACTATTTGTTTTTCTGTACTGCATGTGGAGCTTTTCTCCCCGGGCCTCCGCTGTAAATGGACATGTGTCCAGTCGGACTATCCCGGTAAACAAATGTAAAATAAATAAATTTTATATATATATATATATATATATATATATATATATACGTATACACATGCACACACACTATACTGCATACATACATATGTATACACATACATACATCCACCCACCCACTCAACCACAGCCTCTTTTTTCATTTTTGTACATGGGGTCGGTGTGTCACTTCGAGAGAAGTTGCATACATTTTGAATAATTACTGTCGGGCAGTTTTACTGAGTTTAAATACTGTCTTGATCATACCTATTATCCAACTTGCATTCTCATAGCAGAGGCCCCCAGATATGGGGACCGATTGAAACGTAACACTTTGTCACCATCAGGATTTGTAACTAGGCACTGTTTAAAATGGGAAACAGATATTCATAAAATGGTGAATGCTAAGCATAGATAGCTTCTGACCTAGCACAAGATGTTTGTGCTTTGGGAATACTGTGGCTGACAACTGTGGTTGCTTGTGGCTGTTTTGCGTAGATACAGCAAGGTTTACAGATAACATTTTATTTATTCTCACAGATTTATTTCCTAGCTGTGTTTCTAGGTACAGCATCTGTGTGATATCCGGTTTCTCAAGGCAAGCTCACTGTATTGCACTAAGTTGCCATGTATTTTAATGCAGGTTATAGACCCATTTATTTGTCAGTTCAGCAGAACCTTCTTTCTCATTTGTGTTTTGAATTCAGTGGTTCATCCCAGCTTCTTCGGTGAAATTTCTGAAGTTTGCGTAATAAAGAACAGTATTTATTTTTATGTTGATACAGCATGGTGTAACTAAATGATTTTTGCTTTTATACCCGAACAAAAACTACCAAAGATATGCTCAGGTGAGGGCATGCTGTGGAATTTAGTGAAGATGACCAGCTGCCTAGCTACCTACACATGTAAAGGATGCCAGTAAGTATTAAGCCATTGTTAATTAGCATCTTTTGAGTGTAGGGTTACAAAAAGTAAATAAATAAGGCAGACAGTAGTCACCCTGTCAAGAACTGCTTGCCTATTACTTCTGTAAGTAGAATAAAGATTTCAGACATTACAGTTAATGGTGCTGTTTTTTCTTCCTAATAACAAATTCTGTGTAGTTAGTTTAAAAAATCCATTGCAAGAAGCCTGGAAACTGTTAAAAGTACCAGTGTGCTATATATCACCTTTTTTAAACAGAAAAGAAGAAAGTTCTATTTTCTGACATGTTTTATTTCACCCTGTAAATTCAGACTCTCACAACATTGCCAGTGCTGTGTCCAGAAACTGTGGAAATGCAAGACTGGCCTAACTACAGAATGCAGTGATTTACAATCTAAGCAGCCAGAAGGTATTATCTTACTGCTCAGGTCATTTCAGAAAATCTGTCCATAAAAGTGCTTTAAAAATACTGTTCAGTTTATAGCATGGCTGTTTCGTAGAGGTGGCTTTCCCAGATTATATCTGTGAATAGCTTACAATATGTTGTTGTAGTATAAATTAATAAACACTGGACTTCCAGGCAGAGTTTACATGTAGTTATTAGATATTTTGCAGCTCATGTCATCAGACATTGCCAATGAATTAAGTGTTGCAGTTTCTTGTTAAATGTCTTGTTCAGAGTTGTGCAGTAGGCAACTGATGGTGGAAGAAATCATACATACCCTGCACCTTTGTCTATAAGAAGTAAGTCATTAAGAGCTTGGCGGCTTAATCCTGTGCAAGCATCCTGACTGTTGAATTACCCAGCTGCCTAACCTCTCAGTCTGAAGTAGTCTTTTGTAGCAAGTAGGTTAATTATTGCAGTATAATACAAGGTATGCCAGCAAACGTCTGCAGTAGGAAGACAGCAAGTTAGTAATCAGTTATTTCCTATCTCTAAATCCTTTATCACTTACACTTGTGAGGCACATGAGGAGAAGACATCTTCTGGGTCATTCCTTAAGGAATGGTAGAGAATCATCAGTATAAAGCAGAGCACCAAAGACCATGTGATTCTACTAGTAAAACAGTAATCAAGCTCTCTGGTCTCCCACTTGGAAATATCCTTTTTACTCAGTTGTTCTCTTGAATTTTGAGAATTCATGTACTGTTTCTTTTCAGACTTTTCAAGTTTGAATACTTCAATGTAATTTCTTCTCATTAGTTAAGTATAGCTGGAAATAAACCTTTTCCCCACTACACCATTTTTTTTGCTCATTTTTTGCTTCCTGCTGCTCCGTCCATCATTTTACTGTCCTGGCACCATGGTACTAGCCAGTGCTAGGTCTACCAGCTACTAACCTTCTCCACCAGACTTAATCCCATGTAATGCTGGGGTTGGTCATGGAACAAGGCATTCGGGAGCTCGACAGATCTGCATCTGTTGGGGGGGGGTACTTTTTATGACTTACCCATTACAGTCCCCCTTCCCTGTTACAGACCCATGATTTGGCCTTGGGGGGCAGACGTAATGGAGATGTGTGACGTTTCACCCCACCTCTGTAACAGGTCAACCATATTTCTACCCTTAAATCCTTCTTGTTGGCACACCCACCTTGTGATGTTCCAAGCCTCCACCAGGTATTGTCACAGCGGGTGTCCATGGTCCCATCCTGCCAGCCCTGAGATGGTTGCAACCATCCCTCCCTGCTGTTCTGTCAGTCACCCCAGCCACTAATCAAACCCGGGTCTACTAGGTCGTAATCAGGGCTTTATCCCTCTGTGCCACTGGAGCAGCAGTAGGCTGTTTTTAGAGGTGAAAAGAAGGAAAACCTATGTAATTCAGAATACATTTTGTAAACAACTCCAAATATTTGTAAATTTGTTTAGCAGTAGCTGATCTATTCGTTTGAGAAACAAGACTGTTTAGTAAGAGTATTCAAATTGGCATTCTCTGCAGTAATGAGAAATTACTCAAAAGTAGTAGCTGCTGCTTTATTATTAAGGAGAGTATGTTAAGGAAAGCTGAAGCAATCCACCTAGAAACTGTTGCTTTAGTTATGAATGATATTTTTCTTCCTCTACCCCTTTAATATACTGTGAAGAAATTAGACACTGTCATCTGTGCTAGCATGTCTGGCTGAAAGTTTTGCACATAATTTCAGATTAACCTGTGTATTACATGCCAACATGACTAGCTATTATATTGTGAATAAGTTTTTACATGCTAGTTTCTAATCTGTTTGTACAGAAAGTTTTAAAAACTTGAAAAGTGTTCCTTTACATTTCTAGCTACACATATTTGTGAAGACGATTCTAAATGCAGACTGTCTCAGAATCAGGTGATCTGCAGATGAGGTCATTGGAATGTTGACAGTTGCTATGTGTTACTATTAGAGGCTGAAAGATAGGAAGGAACTTTAGTAAACAGCTGTTCGTTGATTTTCAAAATATGAAATGAAAATTAGAACTGGAACAGTTGTGACAGTTAAGCTAGGCTATAAAAGAGCCTGCTGAAGACGGCTGAAGTCAGTTCAGTAGTTGTCAGTTGTTCACAGTTGTACTGTGCAGTGGATACCCAAAAAGAGTCACCAAGAACTGTAAGCCTGCCTTTGCTCAGTTGTAATAATTTAGTTAGATCAGGGACGGTGTTCTTAAGTCAGATAGGAAAATTATAACTAATCAGAGTTTTTCTAAATATTGGGCCTCTATTCTATAGTATTAATTTCATTCTCATGATGACTGAGTTCTGTTTATTTATTGGAAATTACTGTTTTTATATTTTTAATAATTTTGCTCAGTATTAAATATTTGTATTAACTTACATTGTGACTGGTCAATCAGTGTTTTTGTTTAGTGATTTGAGAGTGCTTATGCCTGCTTTGATAACTTCCTGGGCCACTCTAAAAGCCTCTCTACTTTAGGTCGTTTGCTATCATTTGTTTAAATATCTAATTTTCATAACTGGACACCCCATTAAAAGGGCATGCAGGCTGTCCAATTGGTGGCAACGTATTACTTTATTATTTTGGGGAAGGGGCACAGCTGGAAATCTGTGTCAGACTTTCCCAGTAGTGTTTGGATGTGTGTGATTTAATTTAAGTGCGAGTGTATCAGAGGTCTTAAACTGGGACACATTGCTCTGAAGTGTGTAATAAGGAGTTACATGGGGTGGACAGAAGTATACAGTGCAGTCCCATGTTATAGGGTGTGTTCCTGTTGTGCTCTTAGGGGAAATTGGAGTCAGTAGTGAGGAATGAAGCTCTTTAGTTACTGATCCAGGATAGTAAGGGACGTCACATTATTGTTGGCAGTCCTGTGGGATGTTTTCTAGACTTCACATATATAGTCAGTGTTGTAGTACTTAGTGTGGCTAAGGATTTGAGATAAAAATAATGAGTTTAGTAGTGGCTGCTTTTTATCAGCAATCAGTTCAGAGCTAATGAACTTTTCTAATATAACCATTGTTTGTTCTGGTGGTGTCTTTTTTTGAAGTCGGAGATGGTGGTCAGTGCTATTCTGCAGGTTGGATTTCTACCTGTGCCCTGAGGTTTTGAATGGGCTGGATGTTTACTTGGATTTGGTTGAGGTAGTGAGGGAAGGTATTATGTAGTTAACCTACTTCACTGATGTCCCCTAGGTGCTGGAGGGGGATCCCTTTAAATGTTAAAGGCCAGCATCACATGCAGCAGTTCAGCACTTGGGTACATTGTACGTATTACTACCATCTTTTGGGGGGAGCATGGGGAGTCATCTTGGTCAGTTTCAAATGTTAGTTTGCAATGAGCATTGGCGAGCTATGGAAAGTATGTACATATTCTGTATTAAAAATAAGGCACATACAATGACATAAGAAACCTACAGACACCTGGACCCTACCTAGTTAAGCTTTGTCAAAGGTAGATCATGCCTACTTAATCTGGTGGACTTCTTTGAGATGAAGGCAAAATAGTACCCACTGCCTACCTGAACCTGATCAAGGCATTTGACACAATACCTCACTCTGGCATTGTATATAAACTTTATAAATTGGGCATAAACAAATATGTCACCAGATAGATAGCCTGCTAGCTCACTGATAGGGCGCACGAAGTTAGAACAGGGGAATCCATATCAATACAATTGCCAGTCACTAGTGGGGTCCCACAAGGAACAGTGCTGGAGCATCTCCTTTTTGGCATCTACTCCTCTGAAAGTAAGGCAAATGTCAAGGTTCTTTGGCTGACCAAGTTTGCAGACAACTACTGCAAACTAGGTGTGGTCATTGAATCCTCTAAAGAAACAGATACCCTTCAACAGGGCCTGACACAGACAAATAATATGTGCCAGAGCAATGGACTATAACTTGATGTGAAAAAATGCATAAGAGTACCCTTTGGAAAGAGGGCACCCCTCGAAATTGCCACATTGAAAATATACCCCTAACAGTAGACCTCTAGTGGTCAGGGATCTGGGAATCCATATTAACAGTAACTTGACCACCACATGTCTACTGTGTACTTTGCACAGCTTATTGGTAAGGGCATGGCACCAGGTCCAAGAAGGTCATTGCTCCATTGTACTTTTCTCTCATCAGACTCATCATCGAGTAAAACACACTTTTCAGTATGCACCTCACCATGCCCTTGAAACAGCTTGAGAGACCACAGAGGTTACTCCAAAAAATACAGGGGGTAAACAAGTCCTATGCTGACCATTTCAAAGCCCTGTCCATGTTCTCTTTGTCCTACAGACCTAGTGTATTTACAGAAACATGGATGTATTTTCACAAGATAAATCCATAAACACATTTGAGGCACCCAAAGTTGGCTGCTGTCATTTGTGTACTCGAAATAAACTTGAAAGTACTACCTTCCTACTCGATAGGATTACAGCTCACATAAAGTGTGCCACTAACAAAAGAAAAGCATAAAGAATGGAAAAATAATTGGGCATGGTGAAAAATCTGGAGTGAAGTCATTTGAGTAAAAAATGTTCTTGATAAATTCCCTGTATACTGAAAATGGAATCAGAATTCTTGAGGCATACTGAAGTAAACCTGTATTTCTGATTTGTAGTGAAGCTATTCAAAAATTGCAGTAATTAATATTTTAGTTTAAGACAAATTGCAGATGTTCTTCGTGTTTTACTGTCGCAGTCATCACATTTGGGTTGTATGCCTGCAGGTAGCCCTCAGCCGGCCTGAATACCAGAGTCTTCGGGTTTCTGCGTCGGATGCTGTCTCTTCTTCCATGCCGTCAGGTCATCAGGAGTATAAAACATGCAGCCAATGCCATTACATCAGTCTTTCTTGCCATGCAGTGCCTGAAGCAGTTCGCAAGTGCTGGTCAGCCGACTCCTGAAATTTTCATTTTCGAGTTTCAGACCCGAAGTTTTCAAAAAAGATGAGTACCCCGTTGGGGATCCTTTTTCTTGCTCCAAACGATATCAGTAAAAGTTAACAATTGTCTTACCTGTGGAAAGCAAGTACCTCATAGAGATTTTCATTCGTACTGCATCCCCTGTTTAGGCCCACACCACAACGTCCCTTGCTGTCGGTTTTGTGCCTTGTTCAACCCCCAAACTATTCATCATCGGGCTATTTTTGCAGTTAATTACTTTCGTACTCAATCTCAGTACTCCGAAATGGCTTCGTTAAGCCATCTGTCTACCGATCTTCCAAAAAAACGTAAGGATAAAGACAGAGACAGACTGCATAGGTCCAAAACTGCTGATGACTCTTCTGTTAAGCTAGTCACCAGTCCGCCGGTACTCAGTGAGGCACTTTCGCAGCCCCTGATACCTGCTACTTCAGATTCGCAGGCCTCTGCTGAGACCCATTCAGAGTCCAGTATGCCGCGAGATGCTTCTTCGTCTATGGAACCTGCGGATGTCTCTACCTTGGAATGGTCTGGAGCCGTTGTGCAGGCACCGGCTTCTGAGGGTGTATTCAGGCCTACAGACATTCATATTAAACTGACGCCTTTGTTTCCATCCAGAAGTTTTGAATCTCTCAAGCCTAAAACTCGCACAACGCTTAGAAAACCAAAAGCAAAACTACATACTTAGGCCCATAGGCCTCAAAAACAAATGCTTAGAATGGCTGAAGACCTTATTGCCTTAATTAGGGGAAGCCAGCCTTCCCCCTCTGAGAGACCTAGAACTGAATTTCTTTCTGATTCTTCTGATCAGGAATCTGATATTTTTGCTCCTTCTGATTACCAGGATTTGCCCTTATCTACTTATGAGGACTCTGATAAAGAGGATTCCATTCCCTCTGCCTCCCCTCCAGATCATCTTTCTTTCATTGAAACCTTGCATACTTTTAGGGAGCATTTCCGCTGGGAAAGCCAGGATTACTCTGAGTCCAAAAAGAGACTTAGGGGGTTTCTACTCCTGCCTCAACACAGGGCTTTAGCTATCCCTCCTGTTCTGTACATTGTAGATGATGCTTTCTTGGAATCTAGCCTTACCCCAGACACTTTACCTCCATCTCCCAGAAAACCTGACAGTACTACAGAGTACCTGACTCTCACAAGTTCCTCTTCAAGAATCCTTCTGGGGATACAGAGACCATTTCCCAAGGACCTAAAGGCATTAAGACCACTGCTGCCAAAAATCCTACCCCCTTCTGGTAGAGATTCTAGAGCTTTAGACAGATGGGGTAAGAAGGTATACACTTCTGCTACTTTGGCCATTAGGGCTTTAAATTGCCAGTTTCATATGTTAAAGTATCAGCAGCATGTTATAGGACTGCTTAAACAGAAAATTATGTTGATTCCTGACTCTGCTGAACACAAAGAATTACAAGATATAATGCATTCGGCAGAACAAGTTGGTAAGCATACTTTGCAATGTGGTTTTGACATTTTAGAAGCATTTTGCAGGGCTGCTGTCACTGCGTCTGAACTTAGAAGGCACGCTTGGCTTAAGGAACAAAACTTGCCAGGTCATGTTAAAGCTAAATTAGTGGATGCTCCCTTAAACCAAGACCGCCTTTTTGGCAACAAAGCAGAGGAAGTCCTCAAAAGGGTGGAGGAAAAAGCTAAATCTATGCAAACTGTTAAAGATTTCCTACAAGTGCAGCCTCACAGATTCAGTAGGCATTGGTCTTCAAAGAACTGGTCCTTTCCAGTCCCTTCCAGGCCTTCTCAGTCCAGACCCAGAAACAGCAGACCACCTAGGCTGCAGTCTCAGGCTGCACACAGACCTAAGCAGTAGGGGGCTCCCACTTTCAAAGCAGGGAGTAGTAAGCCACCCCACTATGGTAAAATGACACAATGACTTAACCTTAAGCCTTCCAAGCCCTGCTCAACTACCTGCTCCCTTAGGAGGAAAGCTCGCCCTGCATGCAAAAAACTGGGAACTCATTACCCAGGACAAATGGGTTTTGAACATAGTTTCCCAAGGATACAGATTCCACTTCCACACACTACCAACCCCAAATGGTTCGCCAGACGTACCCCCAAATAGTGGGCGGAGGCCCAACAGCAGGATCTCTGTCTTCTCAGTATGAGGGCTATTCAGCCTGTCCCAGCAGAACAAAGGGGACAAGGTTTTTATTGAAGACTTTTTCTGATACCCAGAAAAAACAACTCCTGGCGTCCTATCCTGTACCTCTGTTCTCAACACCTTTCTGGTAGTTCTAAAATTCAAAATGCTAACTCTTCAACAGCTTCTTCCTATACTAGCCAAGGATGCCTGGCTGGCAACCTTAGACTTAAAGGAAGCTTACGTGCACATGCCAATAAGGGAATCTTGCAGGAAATACCTACGCTTCAGGGCAGCCTCCATGCACTATCAGTTCTCTGCACTTCCCTTTGGCTTATCTACTGCGCCCAGGGTATTCCTAGCTCCACCCATTGCATTTTGCAGGCAGAAAAATATTCAAATTTACCCATACCTGGGCGATTGTCTGATTCAGGCAGAAAGCCTGGACTTGTGATTACAACACCTGGCATTCGTAAAGAAACTTCTAACCTCACTGGGGTACACCATAAATGAAAAGAAATCTCACCTAGTACCCTGCCAACAGATTGTTTTCCTGGGAGCAGGCTTGAACACAACTTCCCAGATGGCATTCCTCTACTCCAGAGAAGCAATTTATTTGACAACCTACTTCAAACTACTGGCCACAAAACCCCAGCTATCTGCAAAGAAAATACTGCAAGCCCTGGAGTTCATGGCCTCTTGCATTCTACTAATTCCATATGCAAGACTGCATATGAGGAAACTCCAATGGTATCTAAAAAGCCTATGGTGTCAACATTCTCAGGACCTGGAATCAATGATTTCTATCATTCCTTGTATGAAGACACGGTTCTTTTGGTGGGCAGAGGCCTGCTACCACAACAAGGGGCTCCCTTTCACTCTCCCTCCTGCCACCCAAACCCTAACAACAGACTCATCAGACTATGCATGGGGGGCTCACATGGCAGGGCAGTGCATTCAGGGCAAATGGAACCTGAGACAGATGCACCTGCATGTCAATCAAAAAGAAATGTTAGCTGTACAGAATGCTCTGACAACCTTCAAAGACCGTATTCTTCCAGGACAACTATTGGTAAAGACAGACAACACCACAGTTATGTGGTACATAAACAAGCAGGGGGGAACCCACTCGTACCCTCTCTGCAGACTAGCCATGGCTCTGTGGAACACAGCCTTGAGCTACCAAGTACACCTACAAGCTCAATTCCTGCCAGGCAAACTAATTTCACTGGCAGGTGACTTAAGCAGAAATCTCATGGACCCACATGAATGGAAACTAGAACCAAAAATATTCAACCTCTTGAGGAACAAATGGGGAACTCCAGAGGTAGACCTGTTTGCCTACCCTCAGAACTACCAGTTGGACAAATTCTGCACAAGAACTCGCCACAGTCAAGCTTGGAAAGTGGCTGTCCTGTCCTTTACCTGGGAAAGCCTCTCGGTTTATGCCTTTCCCCCTCTGCCTCTCCTCTCGAAGGTTCTACTAAAGATCGAACAGGACAAGCCAAGGAGAATACTCATTGCACCAGACTGGCCACGCCAGCACTGGTACACCCTCTTGTGCAGTATGACACTGCTGCAACCATAGCAACTGCTTCAGACCCCTTCCCTGCTGTCCCAGCAGGCGGGCCAGATTCTGCACCCTCAGCTTCAAACCCTGAACCTTGCAGCCTGGCTAATTCCTTGAGCTCTCCTCTAGCATCCCTCAGTAAGCAGGTCCTGGATGTCATTCTGGTGGCAAGGAGGCCTAGTACTAGAAAATCCTATGCTGAAAAGTGGAAAAGATACTGTTCCTGGAGCCAGGCTCAGGGGATGGGCACAACGGTGCCCATCTTACCTCATATTCTTCAGTACTAAACAGAAATGCTCCACAAGGGCCTATCCTTTTTGTTAATTAAAATTCATGCCTCTGCCATTTCAGCACATTATAATACTGAGCCATCCCTCTTCTCTGACCCCCTGCTAAAACAATTCCTTAGAGGGGCCAAAAATTTAAGACCCCCCCCCCCCCCATGAGAGCTCCCACTCCAGCCTGGGACCTTAACTTTGTATTGGAAAAGCTCACTGTTCCCCCTTTGAGCCAGCTGCAACAACAGAGTTGAAATTCTTTTCTTGGAAAACAGCCTTCCTTCTAGCCATCACTTCAGCAAGAAGAGTGATTGAATTACAGGCCCTCATAGCAGTGGAACCCTTCATTATCTTCATGCGGACAGGGTTTCCCTCAAGACCAATCCTTCCTTTTATGCCCAGGGCGGTGTCTAGTGTGGCCCTCAATCAGTCCATTCATTTGCCTACTTTTTTTCCCTAAGTCACAAAACAAAGGGGACCGAATACTGCACTCTCTGGACGTGCACAGACAACTTAGATTTTATTTGGACAGGACTAAGCCTCTCAGAAAATCTGAACAGCTGCTAGTTGGCTTTGCTGCAGGGGCAGAGGAGAAGGCCATTTCAAAGCAAACCATTTCCAAATGGATAGCCCATTGCATTCATGTCTGCTACAAGCACCATTGAAAACCTACCCCACGGGGGGGGGGGGGGGGGGGATAAGATTACATTCCACCAGGGCTGCATCTACCTCTGTAGCCTTTCTCAGAGGAGTCCCTACCAGGGACATCCTAGAAGCTGCTACCTGGAGCTCTGTATATACCTTCACCAAGCATTACCACATGCCTATTTTTTCTAAATCCAGAGCTGGTTTTGCTACTGCAGTCTTGCAGGGCTTAATAGCTGGCCCTAATGCTCTTTAACTTCCTCCTCCCTACCTTAGCTTTGGGAATCTACCAAAATGTGATGACTGCAACAGTGAAACACGAAGAACATATTACAGTTGTGTACACTTACCATAAATGTAGATGTTTGAGTGTTTTCACTGTTGCAGTCCTGGTTACCCTCCCTCCAGCCCCCTGACTTCTCTTGGCTCTACCTTTCCTTCTTGTTTGGTATATTTATTTTTTCTGGTGTATTTGCTTTTTGATGGGGTGTACCATAACATATAATTGCTTCCCATTGTGGGGGGGCACCTGACATCTGGGGCAAGAAAAACTGATGTAATGGCATCAGCTGCATGTTTTATACCCCTGACAACCTGACGTCATGGAGGAAGAGACAGCATCCGACACAGAAATCTGAAGACTCTGGTATTCAGGCCCGCTAAGGGCTACCTGCAGGCAGATAACCCAAATGTGATGACTACAACAGTGAATACACTCGAACATCTACATTTATGGTAAGTGTACACAACTGTACTTTTTATTTATTTTTACTGCAGATTTAAAAAGTATGTTTTTGTTTTCTATGATCCAAGGTAAAAAAACATTCTTACAGCTTGACTCAATAATGATTTCACAATACCAGTTAGCATCTCTAGTTAGGGGGTGGCCGCGGTGGTGCAGTGGTTAGTGTTGCCGCCTCACAGCAAGAGGTTCTCCGGTTCAATCCTCGCCTGGGGTACCTTCTGTGTAGAGTCTGCATATCCTCCCTGTGGTCGCGTGGGTTTCCTTCGAGTGCTCTGGTTTCCTCCCACATCCCAAAGACATGATGTAGGTGGATTGGACACTCTAAATTGGCCATAGGCATGAGTGCGTGCATGTGTGCCTTCTGTTGAAGGTTGTGCACTGGGCTGGCAACTCGACGCCGTAAAAACTCCACTGCCAATTATGAGCAGACTGGTGATCCACTGTAGTGACCCCTATCCAGGAAAAGCCGAAAGAAGAAGTAGTTAGCATCTCTAGTTGGTCTAACTATAAAAAAACAGTTGCTTTCAGTTTTAATATTCTGTTCAAAGAAATGCTAGAGAGATATGTGGAGATGACACAAGTTGAAAGGAGTTTAATGACAAAAATATAATGAAGAGATGTGTTGGAGAATTGAAAAGGCTTTAAATGTCAAAGCCAGCGCATTGTGGAAAAGGCAGTAGTGAAGCAGACAAAGAGTATGTTAAGTATTCCTAGGTAGGAGTTCTGGGACAGAGATGAAATTAAGTGGGAAGTAGACTGGGCTAGATTTGAATATGCGTGGAGGAGAAGCGATAAGGACATAAGGAATCAAAAAGGTAAAGCTATAGTCATGGTATAGTACAGATTGTAATTTTATGAAGAAAGAACACTCACCAACATGTTTGGCTGCTCATCCTAACTCCCTGCTGCCCTACATATACTAACATCAGAACTACTGTACACTGAAGAAGAGTTAGGTTTTACAGACTTGAATTTCCCATTACAATTTTAAATGGTTTTGTTGATTTGAAAAATGATAGCATTTAAATCTCATCTCCACTTGAGAAGGAGAATAAAAGCAGTAAAGAAAATGCCGCACCTTTCCCCATCCTGCTGCAATTTAATAGACAAACCTGATTTTCAAGCAAAGTAAATTTAGAAAAAAGGCACCACCAGAGACCCAACCGAGGTTTATGTAGCACGTCTTAATTTCCATATTGTAAAATTATTCATTTAGTGACCTTGGAGACAAATTTCACTGTAACGGATATATTTATTCCTGATGTTTTTGGGAGGAGCAGTTCTGTGAATTATGTCTAGCTGAAACATTGGGTAATTTGCCTTACATCCTTATGAAATAGATCTGTTTGAATAGACTGCATCAGTAATAGCTAAACTTTGAGCTGTGTCTTAATGATTGCAGCTGCCAAAGAGTTGTTAATTATATCTCCTACATTTTGATTCTAAGTTTGTTGTTTTTTGCTGTAGATATTTAAAACAATTTTTAAAGATGCTTACCTTAGTGTCCACGGTATACAAGTGGGGAAGCCTGTCATTTGTTTGAAGATTCAATTTTACCAGTTGAGTCTTTGATGAAGTTTTTAACTTCTTGGCGAGCTAAAGATGACTGACTGTAATGGTAGCACTGATTTACTCAAGTTGTTAGTTTTAAAAATTAAATTTTCTTCCCTTCACCATATTTTAATTTCAGTAAGTTCATTTTGAAAGACTGTCAAAACAAAATGAGTTGGTAAAAGAATTTGTTAAAAATGTTATTTTTTTAGTTAAAAACAAATGTTGCACAACTAGAGAATTAATTAAAGACGAATTCGTAAGTGAGAAGAAGAAACACCATGCACACTTTGTCAGGGCTAGCCACTAGACATTATAATAATTGGATCTAGTTGATTTAAAAAAACAGACACAATTATTTGCCATGCTAATGGTAAGATGAGTCTGTGTGCCTCTATTTGCCAGTGTGCCCAAAATGAATCCGAGTAGGCCTGAGTCATTAAACTACTGACCAGCTGATGCCCAGTTGCCCAGCTTGGGATACTGGGGATAGCACTGTCTGACGTAAAACCAGTCAACTTGCCAAATATTAACTAAGGTTGCTCACTCAATGTAGATGCACTGACAGGATGTAGTTTGGAATTGGATGACATAATGGTAAGGATGAGGCTGGGACATCACCTAATGCAGGAGACAAAGTGGAAGGGCAGTGCAGCAAAGCAACTTGGCTTGGGATTCACAGTTTTACTACTCAAGAGAAGGACAATAGAAATGGTGTTGAGAATTGTGATGAGGGAGAGAATTCAGGTGACAGTGAGGGATGTCATCAAAATTATAGACACTCATGTGAGTCAGACTTTAGCGTAAAGAAGGAGCATTGGGGTAGAATTAGTGATTGTAAAGTCATCCACAGTGAAACAGTATACCCATAAAATAAACTACTGGTGGCCACAATCATCTGCAAGCAGTGGTCAGAGAAGTCAGAGAAGGCTGTATGGTCAATATTGACTAGCCTGAAGACCTGAGGTTGACTGGATTGAAAGCATAAGAGTTCAAAGAAATACTCGGAGCTGTAGTACTTCAGGAAGAGGAGGAAATAGATGAGTTAAAGAAGAAAAGCAGTATCTCAAACCAGCATATTTAAGGACTGCAGAATGAATATGCGGTGGAGCCAGGTATGAAAATAAAATAAAATAATTTTGGTGGTGTAATGCAGACATGCAGGAAGTAATCAAAAGAAGGGAAGAGGCAGATCAAAGTGAGAGATGGAAAAGATGACTTACAAAGTTATAGAGATTATATAAAATTAAATGCGCTTCCCCCAAAGCAAGTAAATGTATGCTTCAAGGCAAAGACTGTATGTTTCTTATTAATACAAGGCTTTGACTGGTAAAGCAAGGGTTAAACTTGTTACAAGATTTTGAAATTCGCTGAAAGTTCATTTCACTGAAAACTCATTTAGTCGACAGTTATATGTGGCCTGTTCCCCACTTTTGTGCGATCATGGAGTTTGAATATATAGTAAGGGAGTGGGGGGCACAGCCCCACACATAGGGGGGTGAAGCCTCCCACATACTTTGGTTGTATATTGTTTTCTGGAAACAGTTATTCATTGCACTTGTAAGTATCCATCTGTATAGTTTAAAACGTTTATAAGATGTGGGGGGGGGCTATGCGCCAACCCCCCCAATGTGGGAGGCTGTCCGCCCCACACACCCCCTTACTATATATGCTAACTCGACGAAATGAGTTTCAGTGAAATGAGTTGTGCGTGAAATTAACTTTCAGTGAATTGGTCCTGCTGATTTGACTGTCAGTGAAATGAGCATTTGACGAAATGATGGTAACATATATATATATATATATATATATATATATATATATATATATATATATATATATATATATATACACACACATACATACACATACATGTGTGTGTGTGTAGTGTATTTTTAACTTGGTTACTTTCAGCTGACAATGTTATTCCCACTAGGCTTATGAGCTGTTTCCATGGGATACATGAGGCACTGCTAACACTTAGTAGTAGTGATTTGGAAGGTGCTTTGCAGGTCTCTGTTTAATGTTGTTTGTATTCTTTTTCCTTTTGTCTTTGAAATTTAAGACAATTCAATTAATAAAGCCACCTGTAGTCTCTTTATATAGGGTATTCATTTTAAACAGGATCCTTACATTTGTTTTAAGACAGGCAGCACCAATTGATACCAGGAAATTGATAACCTTTAAGAACTTTGGCCTTACAGCAGACATTTTGGTAGACTCAGTGAATAAATATAGCTGATGGACTCTTTAATATAAAAAAAATACAAGAGTTATCTCAAAAAAAAAAAAAAAAAAAAACATTCCTCATTTTAAAACGCTGCAGACTGTCTA
The DNA here is from genome assembly GCF_019279795.1 of Protopterus annectens. Lineage (NCBI taxonomy): Eukaryota > Metazoa > Chordata > Ceratodontiformes > Protopteridae > Protopterus > Protopterus annectens. The sequence continues at coordinate 10,919,374 of NC_056737.1, forward strand.
CCCAGCTATAAGAGTTTGTGGCAACCTATTATATTTAAAGTGTATAGTGAATGACAATATGTTAACAGTATAGTAGTATTGATATGGTAAGAAAGGCAACATGACTGCTGTTGGCACAGGAGTGAGCACATTTGCCTCAGGGTGACCCATGTAACTGATCACAGAAAAAATGTTTGCCTTATCGCAAGAATGAGTGTCCAATCTATTTATTTGTTTATTTTTATTAAAAGTAAGAACTGTTTACCAGAGTAAGATATATATATGCAGAATGATCGTCATGCGAAATAACTACTCGTTAGCTGGCATAATTTCTCCAAGTTTAATTTGCTTCATTCTAGTTGAAAGTAGCCTTTCTAGTTTAAAGTTTATCGTCTTTATGCACAGAATCCTTGGGCAAAGCCTTTGTGTCTGTTAAAGTTGTGTACAAGTGGTTATTTTATTATAGATGGTGTCAAGTGCAAACTTTTAAGGCCTGAAAGGAAGTAATGCAACCTGAAGTGTTTTGATTACTTGCATCTCAGAAATGTATTCTTAAGGAAGCAAATATCTCATTGTAATTCTACATAATGCAGCACTGCTTCCTGAGCATACATTCCTCTCTTCTCAAAACAGTTGCAGCTGTAACCAAAGAGTCTGTACATATAATACGGCACCTTTCACCCCTACAATGCTTGCTGCTGCTGTTGAGATGGCAGTTAAACTAGGTACTGGTAGTTAAGTTGTATCATCTCACCTGCTGTGACATTTTTTTGATTGAGTGCCTCACAGTTTTGGTAGAAAAATTATTTCACTTTAGTATATGAAGTTTAAGTTGCATCTCTGTCAGGGTTGTAACAAAGCTTAACAGTACAGTTAAATTTATTGTTATGGCTGCAAGTATATGTACTTTTTAAAAAGGTGATCAATAACTGAATAACAGTTTTGATGTAATGATCACTGACCAGATTTTAGAGACCTTTTAATAAATTATTTTGAGAAATATCAGGAAAGACTGTATTTGTATTATGGTAAAGAGTAGGGCTTAGAAAATTAAGACCATCTTCGCCGAGTGATGGGCTTATTTTCTTAATAGGATTTCATTTTATTGATCCATGGAAAGATTCTAAACAGTGCATCTATTTCTTTGAAATAACACAGGCTAATCTGTGGGAAGAATTATTGAAAGCCTGTTATCTTTAGCATAACATTTTAACTCTGAACTTCCCTCTTGAAATCATTTTACACTTTAGACCATTAATCTTTTTTCCAATATTGTGCATTTAATGGTTTAGTGTTGTAAGCATTTCCAGTCATTTAAAGAAAATAAATTGGAGGTTTAATATCCATGTTTATTGTGTTCCATTTTCATTGTCTGCTAAATACAAGAGACTTAAATGAAATGAAAGACTGGATTTCTGTCTGGGATTCCCCTTACATTTTCCTGCCTCTCAGGGGATCCGCTGTAACTGACAGAACCATCAAAGTAAATTGATGGGTGACTGTTCTGAAAAAGTCATTTTCCACTGGCAGAATGCATCTTTTTGGATGACATCTTAAAAGGCAAAACTTGAAAAGGGGTGGCACAGCAGTTCAGTGGTTAATATTGTGTGCCTCTCACTTCCTGGATCAGTGGCTCATTCCTGGCCTGTTGTTAGTCCCTAACTGTATGGTGGTTTCCTGTTCTGCCTATGTCTGTATAGGGTTTTCACTTGGTTCTGTAATTTGCTCCCGTTATCCTTAAATATGCTTGTTAGACTTACTCTTATGACGCAGGGTTTGGTGTTTGATGAGAACTGTCATTTAATCAGTTCACTCTAGCACTTTAAAAAAATATATATATATTAAATGACCAGGGTGGCACAGTGGTGCAGAGGTTATGACTGCTGCTGCTGCACAGAGCTTAGTACATCAGTTTGTTTCTTAGTGGGAGTGCCTTCTCTGCAGGGTCTACATGGCTTCCCCCTTGTCTGTTTGTTTCTGCTGGATGCTAATGTTTCCTCCTGCATCCCAAAGATGTGCAATATGTGAACTAATGATCCTTCATACATCTCATAGTGCATATGCAAATTTGTTCTCTTTGGTGAGTTAAGTAGTATCTTATTTGACATGAATTTCTCTGCCTTGCACCCGTTAAATGTTTGGGATGAGCTCTGGCTTCTCATGATACTGAACTGGATTAAACAGATAATTAAAAAATAAATAAATTATAAAATGTGTTATTGCTCTCCAGAATTGCCTGACTGTTTATATTTGATGTAAGTTAGATTTGGCTGTGAAGTAAATAATGATGTTTAAAATAAGTTAAATTGAATTTGGAAGCATTGGTCATTAACCCGTAATCATACTAGATCTCTGCCTTTAGTGCCATGTCTTCTCATCCATTGCTGATGTGACGACCCCCCCCCCCCCATTCACTGGGGCCTGCCTTTACGAACATTAACCTTATGGTGGCTGCAATCTCAATCCAGCAGCAGGAAGCAGTGAAGGTACAGCCAGAGGGTGCCGTAGTCTGCTGTACATTGGATTCCATTTTTTTCTTATTTTTCCCAGTACATTTTTGCATGCTGTAATTTAACATATGTATGGTAGGGCACAAATGTGAAAAAATGTCTTCTGCTGTTACCCTCTCCAAACAAAGGATTGCAGGCCGTAATTTCTTCATACCTTTCTTTCCTTCTTGACTTTCTGGCCTTTCAGGTTGCTGCTTTAACCCCATTTGATGGTGCATTTAGGTGTCCAGCTGATTTTCTGTATGCATGTTATTAATTTGTTATTCATGTGTTGTTAATAATTTTACTGCATGTCCCATAGTAACAACCAGTGGAAGCTGCATCCCAACAAACACAACTGGCCAGAGGTACAACTTGATGACAAAACTGAAATAAGCCTTTTATTTGCAGCTGACAGGATGCTGCACCCCCACCCATGCCATTGTGTGTGTGTGTGTGCGCATATGTATATATATATATATATATATATATATATATATTGTGTGTGTGTGTGTGTGTGCAAATTTTATATATATATATATATATATATATATATATATATATATATATATATGTATATATATATATATATATATATATACACACACACACACCAGCTCCATGATCATAAAATGGTGGAAAAGAAGAGAAATCTGAAAAGTGAATAACTGGCTGTACTGTAGCAGAAGCAGTGCCAGCAATCATTTCCTGTTTAAAAAATTGATGAGCTATGCCTCATCCAGTTGTGCAGTTGTGTGGACTAGTGACCGTCTCGTCCATGTCTCACTCAGCCACCTTTAGGGGAAACCATTATTACTACCTCTTGTCAGGTATACAGAGTTTCAGGTTTGGGTGTTAATTTTTGTGAGCCACACGTGGAGTATAGCAGTTTTCCTATGTCCACTTTTGGAGGTATTGGATTATGAAAGCTTTGGGTAAAGGCTAGCAGTCCATAAGAATCTTGCCATTCTGGGGCATCAGGTTTGTGTGTTTTTGTGTGTAATGCACTTTATCACCATGAGCCTGTGGAGGTGAGTACAGCCTATCTATAGAAGTGGATTGCTCTCCTCTTCCTGGATTGTACAGACCAAAATGAAGGGAAGTAGATCTTTTTGTTTGGGGGGGATAACAGGAAAAAGTTAATGAGATGGAGGGGACGATTAATAAAACCAGCAGTGGATAATGTGTTCTCCTGCTTCTGTAGAGTGTTACTATAACCCTATACTGTGTCACAATGGAGTAGGCTGCTGACCAAGTGGCTATGAAATCCGTAACACTAATGGAGTAATGTAAATATAGTCTTTCTATTGATCTGACTCCAGTCCTAGCCATGATTTCCTGAAACTATAGAAGTTGAACCACAGAATCATTAAGCCAACATTAGATTCTGAAGTTTGTAGCACAATCCTATATTTAAGTGTATTTTTTTTTCCAGATTACATAGTTTGAAGATAGTGCGTGTTGCCTGTAAGAGCATCACACAAATTCTGGATTAATTTAATTGACCAAATTGCCCACTCAAGTGTCTTGAGATTTCTTAAAGGCCAGTAGTGAGTTTTTTTATCTTTGATGCTGATAAAATGCTTTTTAAAGTATGTGTATGCAAATCATAGTGTTGTGTGCATGAATACATAATGTCAGAAAAATACTTTGTGGTGCGTCTTGTTTAAAAGTAAATTTGTTAACAGTTTTTGGCATGAGTGAGCCTGTCTCCCATACAGTCTGCCCGTTTCTGTTATACATTGTTGTTCTAGATGACTATTACTAGCCCTTGCTTCCAGAATTGCCTTGCATGTCTGTACATTCTTAAATTTAATAAGCAGAACAAGCCCCCCTTCTTTGAAAAGGTTGTAGCAGCTTTGTTGTAAATGTGATTCCTTATTGTCTGTAATGAGAGATTGTGGCCCAAGCTGTGCTACTGCTGGTGGAAGACCCAGCAGAGAGACCATGGTGAGAACGTTGCTAGCTTTTGGGCAATTCCAAGTTGAACCACATATTATAACTTTTATTACTTGCAGAAAAAAATGGCTAGTATTCTTAGTTTTTAATATTTCTCTCTTTTGGGGGGATTATGGTGTTTGGCACTTTTATATCAGTGTTTTTCCACCTTGCTGTTGTGTGTTGAAGTAGAAGCATTTAGAAATGCTCTGCTCTCATCATCGCTATAGTTAAGTGAGGGGCGCTTCATTTTTATTTATTTTTTGTTGCTTATCTTGCTTATTTGGCCTTTCTGCGTGCGTTAGCCTTGCAACCCACCCCAAACCCCGAAGACACTCAGTATGCCAATTCCCCTTATACCACTTTACTTACTATGGGGAAGGGCAGGCTCCCAGCCCTACCACACTGTACTGCAGGGGTTCTTTTTTCTCTTCCCTATCAACGGTCATCCCTTTAAGTAACATCTTGTGGCCTAAGCAACACTAGATGCACATGGCTTTGCATGTGCCTCACATTGCAGTGATTGTCCTACCATGAAGTTGTACCTTCTTTGTTGCAGCCTTCTTGTGTGGTCTTTTCAGTGCCGTTGCAAGGCCCTTGGCTGCTAATTTCCCCATTCCCCACCAATAGACTGAGGCTTTATATCACTTGATCTGATATAGAATGCAGACTTGAAACCCTGCCTCTATTCCATCATTTAATTAGGAAAATTTATATCGGTTGCTTTTATTCCATAATGTGTGTGTAGACCCTGCTTAGTATCACACAAGTGAATGATAGTCTAACATGTCTTTACACAGGTGTACTTCAACAGGGCAGCCTGTGCCTATTGTGCAGATTAAAAAAAAAATTTACTCTCTTCTTACTGCACCACAGTATTGTTTTGTAATGTCTCCCTCACTCCATCCTTCCCATGACCTTCTCTCAAGAAGATTACAGTTTTGCAGGAAATCTCTGATTGTATGCAGGACTTTGCTGCTTGTAGCATTTTTATTTTCCTTTCCTCATCTGTTCGATATTTTAGCAGTTTAATTTTCCGATATGATTTCTTTTCATTTGTGAGCTGGTCGCCCACTTACAATGATACTGATGAATTAAAGTAGCAGCTTTTGGCCATCCTGTTTTGCTCAGTGGGAGCAGCAGTATGCCACTCTATATCCTAGCTGCCTCCTTTCCCATACAGGCCTTTCAAATAAATGCTAATTTAAATTGGGACATTTTATTACTATTATTAGTTGTAGTAGTAGTAGTAGTAGTAGTAATAGTATTATTATTATTATTACTACTAGTACTACTAATAATAATAATTATACCCATTAACCAGGTAGGTCCAGTGGACAATGTTCCTTTTCAGGGGTGGCCTGGGGAGCAGTTTCTGGTAAATAGTAGGCAAATGACAGTTGAGGGAATCAAACCTTTTATTTTCCTTGTGAGCGGTCTAAATATATCTACTTGCGTGGGATTGTCGATTTACTCAATGATCATGTAACTCATAATGCACAGTCGGCCAAACATTTAGTTGATGGAGGTAATTCTCCCTTCAAAGTTTAAATACATTCAAAAACATCTACTTTTACCCTTTGTAAGAAATATAGATGCCATTAGTTTGACACAGGATAGGCATACCACCAGGCAAGTAGATCTGACATGCACTAAACAGACCCCCTTACTCGCTAAGAGGACCAAGCTACTTTGCACAATGTTAACTTTGTAAGCATGTACATTAATTGATCATGCTGCCAATTATAAAGTACAAATGCCTGTTCTATTGTTAATTTTGCCTGATAATTCTGAATGCCCGTGGCACTTTACGCATTAGATTGCAGCTGTTTCTTGTATTAGTAAATGTTCATCACTCTTTATGTATTGAATATCACCAGTGACTTGAATATTTTGACATGCTGGAAGTGTACTGCGTTATGTTCCATTTCTTGTACTTTTAACATGTTTTTGCATATAACTGTAAATGTATGTTGAAATTTGTAAATGCCATATGGCCTAGGTTGTGGCTGAAAATGGCCTGAGGACCAGACGACCTACCCAGTCAACAAAGTTAATTTAACACTCTACTGTTGAGCTCCATCTTTGTATTTTATCATCTTGTTTAAAGACTTGTATTAAATTATCAGATAAGACATAGACAAACATACATTATCAGAAAAGAAAACAAACCATATTAGCATTTTTTTCCATTTACATACATTATACACCACATTTCCTTAATTTTTTTTAATTATCATGAGTCCAACATTAAATAAATTGCTGAATTCCTGCCTTCCCTTAAACTTCATTCCTATGCATGTATTGTTTCCACAATTTCTATTCATTTTTATGTAATTTGCTCATTCCATTTTTTAAAGATTCCTGTTCCAGTTCTTGCATCTCTTCTGTAATATTCACTAATTAAAATACCATTGGTTTACACTTTGATTTCCATTTTCTAGTAATTGCTTTTTTGGCAACCAACAGAATTAAATTTAATAAGGCCTTACCATGTCTAAGCAATTCAGATGCAGTGTCCCAGCTCAAAAAAAAATCATATCCTTAGTTACAACCATTTGCTCATCCAATATTTCTGACTGTGTAGGGAATTTTTAAAATCTCCCAAAGCATTACACTCCCCAAATACGTGTTCCCAGTTACCTCTTTCTTCCCCATTACACCTCCAACATTTGTGATGTATCTGAGGAAAAATTCTATGAAGTCAGCCTGCGGTGTAAAAATACCTATACAAACACTTCCAAAGATCCTAAACCTTCTGATTTTGTTGCATACTTTGGAGCCATACAGATGTCCTCCCATTGTTCTCTTTTAAAATACGTTTCCAGTCTGTCTTACTAGTCTTATCTTACCTCCTGTGATTGATTCGTGTTGCTATCATGCAATATTTTATATGCGGCACCAATTACCCCTTTTTTAATAGCAGCTTCTGTTCTAGAATTAACTAAAAACTCAATCAGAGTAAGTCTTTCACTTAAGGTTTCCCTGTCCTTTTTTCTCTGTGCCTATATTCTGATATTCAACTCTGCTGGGGAAGGCAAGTCTCTAGCCTGGAGTCCAAATCCTCTTGGCCTCCATCTCACTGTATTTATTACCTTTCCCCCTCTAGTTATTTGTTCCTGTAGAGGTTCATCCATTAATATAGCAATAACCAACAAGGTTGGTGTGGTATATTGAAAATGTACCCACGGTTGGTGTGGTTTAATCAGGAGGGTGAAGCCTGAGTGATTAAAAAAGCCAGCCATGGATAAATCTTCAATATGCCACACCACAGAGTTGGTTATTGCTATTATACATTGACATTATTTAAGAAAAAAATTACTTACTTTTCTTAAATAATGTCTTTGTATAACGGTGCTGTGGTGTTCTTCCATGTTGTTTCTCGATTCTGCTGCTTTGCTGATGTAAAGAAAACTCCACACAACATTAAAACTACTGGGCAGGCCACTCCTTGCTGTTTCCCCTATCTATCTAATCTACTTTCATTTGTTCTATTTCAGTGGGGTGGAACACTGCCCTTGGTGGGCCATTTTAATTTCAACTCTAGAAGATTAATCAAATATGAATAACAAAATGACATTGATGAGTAATGTGGCAGGTGCAATGCAACACCTGATGATCAGATAAACTGTAGTAAAAAGTTGAATGTGCACTAGTAGTAACAGAGGAATAACTGCATATTTAAAAAATATTCTACACTTGCTCTATATCGGTATACTTCAAAGAATGACACAGTATTTACAATATATACCACTTACATGGAGGGGAAACAAGTAAAATCTGGGACAGAATGGGGTTAATGATAGACTATACCTGTGCGTCTCTACCTGTAAATAAAAAAAAGAAAAAGAAATCCAAGAAGTTTCAGTAGATGTGATCCTTAATCTCACTCTGAAAAATCTCTCCTGCACATGTACATCTGCACAGAGTTGCCCGTCATCTAGATTAGTGTGAGAAGTGAACATTATTAATTTACTGTACATATATGCATGTAAAAGAGCATTGCTTTATGCCAACTGGGAAGTTCAGCCGCTCAATACCGTAGCGGCCAGACTTTTCCTGTTGGTATATGCTTGATTTACAACCTGCATGCTGGTTGGGCTGACCAATCACTGTGCTCATTTTTGATTGTTAATGGCCAGTCATTGTATAATAAACAATATAATGTAACTGTAAATCCCAAACACAGACAGTCAAAGATTTTTGGATGCAAACATACGTTAAGTATCGATAATGGGAGTCTTTCAACACATGTACTCCACTGTATACGCAGATGCAATTTTTTTCAGATTTTTAAATTTAGAAAAAAGAAAAGATTACTTTATACAAAGTTTAAAGCTTTTTCAGCTTTTGATTACACATAAACACACTTTTGAGGCTGTAAGGAGTAACCAGATAAAATTTATACAGGAGTACTTTGCTTTTGATAGGTTAATTTGTTTATTTTTAGCAGACGTAACTTTTTTAAGGCTGAATGATTACAAGAAACATTTGCCATTTGTTTGCTAAGCTCTAATGAACTCTAACAAATTCAAGCTGTTCTTCTTAGCTAACGTTGTCACCTCACAGTAAGACGCTGTCCGGTTCGATTCTCAGCTAGAGCGTCTTCTGCGTGGAGATATGCGTGAATGGGCGTACCTTCGTTGAAGGTTTTGTGTCAGGGCTGGTAACTCGACACGTAAAAATCAACTACCAATCATTAGCGGACCGGAGTTCCGCTGTGGCGACCCCTAACTGGGAAAAGCCGAAAGACACAAACAAACTTCTTAGCTAATATGTGAAATACATGTATGAAACTGTTGCAGTACTTTAAGGTAGCTGTGTATAAAAATGTAAGCATTAATAGACAAAAATAACATATCCATATCCTTCTAGGTTGGGAACTGCTGATTGAGGGCTCAGTGTCTGTTATTCTAAAAGTGTATTAATTCTGGTTTAAGCACTTGGGCTTTCAGGCCAGTTATTTTACATTAAGAGGGTTTGTGGTCTGCACTCTTGTGGGAGGAGAGGCTGGACTCTGCCCTTCTGAGCTGGGAATTTCTGATTGAAGGCTTATAGTGCATGCATATCTGAACTGCTTCTTACTGAAGTTGGTGCGCCTTGTTTGCTGTGGCATAGACTGGATTCGGGCCTGCTGGATCTAGCTTTGTTTGTGTAACTTGAGCACTAATCCAGGCATTCTCTAAAGTATTCAATTGTATTTATTACTGCTTGGTAGTAACTTGATTAAAGTTTAGCTGTCATTCTAAGTCTTTTGGATTAAGCACTTGGGCTTCAGACCAGTTGTTTTACATTAGGAAGGTTTGTGGCATGCACTGTGGTGGCAGGACAGGTAGCTTTCATCCTTCTAAGTTGGGAACTGCTGATTGAGAGCCCAGTGTCTGTTATTCTTAAAGTGTATTAGTTCTGGTTTAAGCTCTTGGGCTTTAGGCCAGTTATTTTACATTAAGAAGGTTTGTGGTCTGCACTCTTGTGGGAGAAGAGTCTGGACTCTGCCCTTCTGAGCTGGGAATTTCTGGTTAAAGGTTTATAGTGCCTGAATATTTGAACTGTATCTTACTGAAATTGGTACACCTTGTTTGTTGTAGCATAGACTAGATCCAGGCCTGCTGAATCTAGCTTTGTTTATATGCTTGTTGTTTGTTTGCTTGTTATTTCCCTGGAATGCTAATTCCACCTAATCTGTGACTTCTCAGCTTCTGTGGATCACTAGTGATATCTGCATTGCTTACTGTACTTATTTCCTTGTTTCACTTGAAAGAAAGTTACTGTTTGTCGTTTTGCATTTAAGTTACCTGTAACACATTGCACTTAAGTTACCTGGCACTTGCTCACTAAAGCAATTATATGTCAGCACTAAAAATTAAAAGCACTACACCCTCACTCCCCACTGGCCCTGGTTTTCAATTATTAAGGAATTCCCAATATTATTCTAGCATGTCCAAAGGTCAGTTGTCAATCTCCTCTCCGGTCCAGCTGGTGAATCTGGGAATCTTGAGGCAATGTTACAACTGCCTCATGTACACAGACAACCCTCTCCTCCTCCCAACAAATTCCAACACATGTGAGAGATGCAACCATATAGCCAAACTGGAGGCTAAGCTCTCTCAACTCAGTACTGGCATAACCAGTCAGGAGGAGAAGGAAACCACACTCACTATAATTCCAGTCTCACATAGACCTACCACGACAGCAAACCAAACACATAATCACACAAAAACATACTCGGAGGCTCTAAATAAAGATCTGCTGAACCAGCAGAGACCTCCAAAGCAGACACCCAAGCAGCCGCTACCCCAAAACAAAACACGTGCAACACATATCTCACAAAGCCAGTGTGCCGAACAGTCACAGCCCTTAAGACTAAACAACACACCTGATACACTTGTAATAGGTGACTCTATCATCAGGCACAATGACGTCCCGCTCACCAGGCTGAACAAGGAGAGGGTCACGGTGAGCAGCCTGTCGGGCGCTAGGATCCGCCACATAACACAAGCACTCAGGTCACTCCAAGGCAAGTACAAATATGACTCTGTCATTGTCCATGCTGGTGTGAATGACCTGAGACGTACCTCTCTGGACTACATGAAAAGAGACATAAAGGAGCTCTCTGAGCATGTAGCCCAGGCCGGTATGACCCTGACCTTGAGTAGCATCTTACCCTCACCAAGAATGATGCCACAATATGAAGACAAGATGATCAATTTCAACAATTGGCTTAAGTACTGGTGTCATTCAAAGGGGATCCAATGCCTGTCAGCTTGGGATGATATGCTCGACAAGCCAGGTTGCTTCGCTAGGGACGGCTTGCACCTGTCACCCCTGGGCTTTCGGATATTGGCAAAGGCTCTTGCTACCCCCATAGTGCCTTTTTTAGGCAAGGCTCAAAAGACAAACCCACCTCCATAGGTATCACAAGGGATAAGAAACTAAGAGTAATGCTACTCAACGCCAGAAGTCTAAACCTCAAGATGCACACACTCGAAACTCTCCTTAGCATGGAAAACATCGATATCTGTGCAGTAACAGAAACCTGGTTCAGGGCTCCCGAGAGCACCCCAGCACTACCAGGTTATACCTCATACCATGCTTTTCGGCCCCAAAACTTGGACCGAACCACAAAAGGAGGGGGAGTATCGATATTCATCAAAGATACCCACACCTCCAGGTTGGTGGCAAAGCACGAAGCATCAGAGACTATCCATGTGCAACTAACAGTGGGTAAAACTGCCTTCCAGTTTATAGCCTGCTACAGACCACCCTCCCAAACCCAGGAACCCCACTCGGCCTTCCTGAGAACACTGGAAAATATGAAGGTCTCTCCAAACACCATTATATTGGGCGACTTCAACTACCCAAACATAGACTGGGAGCATTACTCTAGCTCCAACACCTAGCCCAAAGGTTCCTAGAATTTATAAACTCAAATGCTATGGAACAACTTGTTACCACTCCCACAAGAGGGGAAAACATACTGGACCTGATCATCACCAACATGGGTACTCTATGCTCCAGACCAGAAGTGTATCCCTCACTGGTAAGATCAGACCATAAACTAATCTCACTGGATATTCACATCCCGACCCCAACCCCTGGCCAGAAAACCACTGTGAAAAACTTCTCTAAAGCAAATTTTACACTCCTCAAAACTGAGGTGGAATCCTTCAAAGCCCCGGCCTGTGGAAAATACGGCCCAGACCGCAGAATCCTTTATAAACGCATTCTATGAACACCTTCAGGAATGCATGGATCATGCGATCCCAAATAAAACCAAGACCCAATCCCCGAAAGGCAGACGTCCTGTCTGGTGGACCCCAGCCATAAACAAACTATACAATAGAAGGAGGAAGCTACTAAATGATAAAGCAAAATCCCAAAAAGGGAAGGCATCACTGATCAGTATTAGCAAAAACTACGGGCACACATAAAATTGTCTAAGGCCAGCTTCGAGAGAGAAATTGCACAGGACACTAAGGATAATCACAAGGCTTTCTTTAGTTATGTTAGGAACCTGGGTGGTAATTCCCAGATATGCTCAGAATTAGTCCAAAATGACAAAAAATACACCGAACCCACAGACATTGCCAACATCCTAGCTGATAGGTTCAGCGCAAACTCCCCCCCCCCCACCAAAAGGGCAAATATCTATCCCAGCAGAGTGCTGCCCCCCTGACATCTCAGATGCTCAGGTAAGAGCCGCCCTCTCCAAAGCAAAAAACACAGCATCAATGGGACCAGATGGTGTCCGGGGCAGCATCCTACATGAACTCCAAGAAGAGCTAAACCCAAACATAAAACTACTGTTCAATCTCAGCCTTACTACAGGATATGTGCCCAAAGAGTGGCGTACAGCAACAGTGGTCCCTCTCCATAAAGGTGGTGCCTCAACGGATCCTGGAAACTATCGCCCCATAAGCCTGACTAGCTTGGTCTGCAAAGCTATGGAAAGGATCATCATGGACCTCATAAATAAAGATATTGGGGACCTACAAACACTGGATCCTACCCAGTTCGGCTTTGTTAAAGGCAGATCCTGCTTCTTAAACCTGGTTGATTTCTTTGAAACAGTCACCAAGGCCATTGACGAGGGGAAGGTGGTCCACACAGCCTACCTGGACCTCGCAAAAGCCTTCGATACAATACCCCACTCGGGCATTATAGATAAGCTCACCAGCTTAAATATAAACCCCTATGTCACTAGATGGATTGCAAACTGGCTCAAGGACAGAACCCACATGGTAAGAATTGCTGGAGCCATGTCAGACTCCAAACCAGTTACAAGTGGTGTCCCACAAGGCTCAGTCCTGGGACCTCTCTTGTTCGGTATACATTTCTCGGAGGTACAGGCCAACACAGAAGGACTGTGGCTGACCAAGTTCGTAGATGACTGCAAACTGGGCGCCATAATCGACTCTCCAGCCGACACAAGCATCCTCCAAAAGGGCCTCATAGAAACAGACAACTGGTGCCAGAGCCATGGCCTCAAGCTAAATGCCAAAAAGTGTATAGTCATCCCCTTTGGCAAAAACAAAGTGCCCACAAATTACCACATAGGTGGAAATCCATTAAGTACAGAAGAAGTAATTAGGGACCTGGGGACCCAAGTTGATAGCAATCTCTCATTTGACAACCACGTGGCCAAAGTGGTTAGAAAAACATTTTATATAGCCCACCTAATCATGAAGGGATTCACATCTAGATCAGGGAGGTCATCGTGCCTCTTTACTCATCCCTCATCAGGCCCATAATTGAGTACAATGCCCCTTTTGGGATGTACCTTACCAGACACCTGCAGCAACTGGAAAGACCCCAAAAGTACCTCACCAAGAGGATCAAAGGGCTCAAACAGATGCCATATGCTGCCCGGTTAAAGAAACTCCAGCTCTACTCAGTGGCATACCGCCTGTTCAGAGGCGATCTGTGCCTGACGTATAAAGCCATGTCCAACCTGAATTAATGGACATGCTGCACCTCAGAAAATCCAAATCCCATCGAGCTACGAGCTCGAGAGACTTGAACCTCAGCACTGAAATAAATAGGACATGCTGGAGGGACAGATTCATAACCCAGAGGCTCCCTTCACTCTGGAATAAAATCCCAGTCCAGGTTAGGCAGAGTCCCTCATTGACTCTCTTCAAGAGGAATCTTGATGAGTGGATGGGAGATCGTAGGTTTACCCCGGGTATCACTTCTGTGTCACTGTTAGACAGAGGCACAGTATACTAACCTCGAAAAAGGGCATAGCAAAATAAATTTAAAATGGGTGGCGAAAGCCAAACACATTCTGGCTAGGCTTATAAATGCCCTAGGGCAGATAGCCTAGTATGAACCTATGAACCTATATCACTCCCAATACTTCGGTTCCTTTGCCAGTTTTTTTTCAGTAAATTGCAGCCACCTTTTTTTTTTTTTTTTTTTTTTTTACCCCTATTTGCAGTCATCGCTATTGACAATATCACCTTTACCCAGTCATGTGTTGGCTTAGTTATTACAATACTTTTTGCTATTTGATGAATATAATATTCTGTATGGTTATTATTCTTAAGGATCCGCATCAGAAGTCCCACTATTTCTTGAACTTCCCCCCACTTAATCATCATCCCTTTCCATTTTGAATTATAACATTCTTTTTGTGTTATGTATGTGTGCTTTAACTGTGTGTAGTATCCCTTCAAATCTGATAATCCTAAACCACCTTGTTAAATTGGAAGAATCAACTTATCTTCCCTTCCCAGATAAATTCCTTTAAATCTTAATTAATTATTGTCCACAAGTTCTCATTTGCTTGATAAAAATGTGCCTGACCCATATGTAAAATTATAGAGACTAAAAAATTTTCACTGCTTGTCTCTCACAATCCATATCCATAAATAAGAGCTTTCAGTTTCTTAGTTTTTGCATTATTCCCACGAATCCCCTTCACATGATCAACATTCCAGAACATCAAACCTCTGATCATCAAAGATCAGAGGATCGAAGTTCTGGAATATCGAACCTTGTGAATGGATATCACTCTACAGTGCAGACTGGGAGTTTTACAGTTCAGTTCACTGTAGTGTGATCTCAGAGTTGTATATTTAAGTAGCAGGGTGCTTGGGGGTTCAGGGGGGGCTTGCCCCCCCCCCCCTGCAAAAATGTGAAACTGGAAATTTTCATGTTTAATTTTTTTTTTGCAGGTTAGTTCGATATTCTGTAACTTCGATACTCTGGTCCTCAATGATCAGAGGTTTCATGTTTCATGAACCTCAATCATATGAAGTAGACCCCTTCCTACATATCCTTAGCTGCCATAACACAATCCTTTTTAATCCATACTCCTAAGTACTTTATCTTATCATGTCCTCCTAAAAGTAGGTATTGCTGAACCATTTCATGATTGGGTATATAATTTATGGCTGTAGCCTTTGGTTTCTCTTCATTAGTTTAATATTTTGGATAGACTTGAAATGATCTCAAAATGTTCAACAGCACTGAGATGTCCTTGTCTGGATTTTATCAGGTGCAACATAATATCATCTGCAAATAAAACCAACTTTTCTTAATTACCGTACCAATTATATCCTTGTATTTCTGAGTCCCTTATTTTCTTTCCCAGTGGTTCTAAATATAAAGAAATAACAAAGGGGAAAGAAGACACCCCTGCCTGGTTTCTCTGTTCAAACACAACTTATCAATGAGGGGCCATCCCACTTTAATGTAGTTTATCATGTTATGGTTTATGATATTAGTAGGACTTAGTCACTTGTGTGAGGACAACTTTGTTTACAGCAGTCTTGAGCTACTTATCCATAGACGTAATTTCCAGTATGCGTGGGAATGGTGGAATTTTACTCACCTTTTGGCTTACTTTACTTACAGTTTTGTGAATTGTCAAAGGTTTTGAAACTTGCATCACTTCTTGAACATAGCCAGACCTATTCAAAATACTGCTACAAGCACATGTTTTAAGCAAATGTCTGTATTATTGTTAATCCACAATCCGTAATTATCGTGTGCCAGTAAAGAAACCATGCTCATATCTGAGTAGACAGTGTTGGTTAACGATTATCATTGTAGAAGACTGATGCCAGAATTTATTGCTAAAGGAAGAAGGATAAAATCTTTGTGTTGCCCAAACAAGGGGGTACAGCAAATGCAGGTATCTGTGTACAGCTTTTAAATGGTTGTGGACATTTGGAGATGTGAAATTTTCACTCAGCACCACTTATATTAATCAGTGCAATGATGTGTTCTGCTCACTGCTGGATTGTTTTAAATAACATTTTATTTCAGGTCAAAAAGTACACCATGTTTAACTAATCAAAATGACATGAAACAAATGGAATTAAGTGTTTAGCAAGTCTTTATGTAGATTTTATTTCTAAATGCTATATTCATATCTGTTATCAAACTAGAGATTCTAAGAATAATTTACTTTGCTGGAACTGTCTTGGTGTGTTTAGTTTGCAGATTCTGGTTGAAAGTTTTGTGGGTGTGTTTAGAATTTCAGCAGAGATTGTTTGATGATTTAATTAGTAATATTCTGTGTTAGTTTGATTGTTGAGCTTTTAGTAGTGAATTTGCAAGTATTCATAGATTTATCTCTTTGTCTTTCACAGGTAAGTTTTCCTGCTCAGTTTTGGTCGCTGGTTATGTTTCCAGATTTTCTTCATAAAGTATGACATTTGAGGTAAGCAGTTGTTCCTTTTCAGCTTAGACTGAGTTTAGCAGTTATTGGCAAATGGGTACAGCTGAGTGAGATATTTAAGAGGGCAGCGACTACGGCCAGAACCTGATAAGTAACTTTGTACAAGTATTGCATTAATTAAAAAGTCTAAATTTGCTAACTTTGCCAATGTGTAAATGCTTAAACATGAAACATCAGTTATATTCCAGTTCATTATGTTCTAGTACCTTTACAGTAAGAATATTGTATGCCTGCATTAGTGTCTTATCGGAAGAATATTTGATACTATTCTGTATTCTTTCCCGCTTACACTTGCTTTGAAGTGTACCATTCAGGATGAAGTAAGAAGGTGTGGGTGATAAATATTCCTGCTTTGTATAATTCTGCAGATGAAACAGCTACGACAGGTATCACATGAGTCATTTTATAAAATCTAAGCAAAGCTCTATTGCTTTTTAAAATGCCAGCTTCCTAGCATTAGCTAACAAAAGGCTTTTTGCTGTTTAAAGTCACTGTTCATAAGTTCAAATGTAATTATTTTGGCTTGTTTATGAGAAGATTAAATTAATACTTACACGAGCTGTGTTACTTGGAAGCAATTTTTTATATTCTGAATAGACATTAAATGATTATCTCTGACATCATTAGCAATGGAAAAACATTTTTTTTTCATTATTAAACTGGTTTTGACAATGTACCTGGAGGATAGTTTCATTTGGTATTAGTGAATGATCTCCCTCTGGTATCTTGCAGGAATGACTTTACATTGATTAAAAAAATGCTGCTGTGTTTGGGCAGATTTTGGATGATGTAACTGGCTTTTCCCTAAGTCCTAGTGTGATAACTCATTGAGTTCTTTTGCCTTTACATCTGTAGTTTGGGTTGTGATTGCTTCAGTCTTTTAGTGTTAGTCTATGGAATGGAATGGTGCTGCAAAGGAGAAGGAAGGGAATAAAAAATGGACTTAAGGGAGTGCTCACCCCACCTGACAAAAATGCTGTTTAGTTGCTTGATCACTCATTTTGGATACAAGTAATTAGATATTTGAACAAATACTGCTGTCCATTCTGCAAATGAACATTTCATACCCTAAGAATCACTGTAGCTGTGGAAGTTGCGTGCTTAACTCACAATCCTGTTTGGAAACTTAAATAATAAGATTCCTGCTACTTCAGTGATACAAAGGCAGATCAAATTCAAACTTCCTTAGTATAAAATACAGGTTAGTCATCAGCCATATTTCAACTTCTACTATAAAATTCTGCAGCAGTAGTAGTGATTAAAAGGTGTAAGCAACAGTGCTGTATTCTGAATATGTTGTTGTGTCTTTTGGCTTTTCTCGGTTAGGGGTCGCCACAGCGGAACTCCAGTCTGCTAATGATTGGCAGTTGATTTTTACGTGCCGAGTTGCCAGCCCTGCCACACAACCTTCAATGAAGGTACGCCCATTCACACGTCTCCACGCAGAAGACGCTCTAACTGAGAATCGAACCGGACAGTGTCTTACTGTGAGGCGACAACGCTACCGCAGCACCACCCTGCTGTATTCTGAATATATTTTTTAATAATATTGAGTTGGGGGTGTTTGTTGGTATTCACAGTAAGCTGTTTACCAACATCTGTAAAATAAGCTGTTGTGTATAACTCTGCTTGGTATACAGCAGTGGTGTCTGTGATGAGCTGGATAGAGATGTGGAAACAGCCTCAGTTACGATGTTTCATTGCTAAAATGAAGTACATGCTTACAACTGGGATGTTTTTGTTTTCTCATTATTTCAATAGTCCAGGTTTAGTTTACTCTTATGTCAGGTAAATGTTTTATCATTCAAAACTTTACTCCTTTAGTGCATGCCATGAGATTGTTATGTATCTGTATTTCATGGTGTTTTGTATAGAAATGTCTTATGATGTAGGTTTATTGTGAGCATACTGAAATCTACCAAACTGTAAAGAGATTGCTATTTTTTTATTTTGATATCTAGTTAGGTGTTGTGATCATAGGTGATGCTTTTCAAACATGACTCAAGCCAGGATATTGAAAGTGCAGCATAAACAATAAAAATGATGTCTGCTTGTATATGTAGTAACTTAGCAAGCATTCATCAGATCATTTTCAGCAAAAACTATTGGATTTCTGTTTATTCTAAGCAACAACTGACTGGCTTTTGTGAACAGGTTTGCCAGAAATTAACAATTTAAAATGCAGGGTAGCATTTTTTGGCCTGTGAAAAAAAACAGACAACAATGTCTCTTGGCTTTTAGTAATTTCATCAAAGTTCAAAACAAAATAAATACTGGGCCTTTTTAGCAGTACCACTCTCTGTGTAGCAGGTTGTCTTCTCAGTTTCATGTACCTCTAGATAAATTGAGACTTTGCAGCTCATCTGTAGTTCTGCAGAAATTCAGAACCTCATTTCATTCCTGTTTCTGTTTTGACAACTAGAAGGACAACTAGCAGGTAAACCCATTGTCTTTACACTGGACAGGCTGTAGGAAGGTTCTTCAGGAGTTCCACTTCTTTAAGTGGCCCATAAAGGAAAACAAAATCTGTCCTGGTTTTACCTTCCAAATGGTAGGCATCAGTAAGCACTTCAGGTCACAATATTCCCTTTATATTCTGCATACCCGTGAACTTCTTTAGTGAATTTCTCGACCATGCCAAAATCATGGGGCAGCGGAGGGCCAATATCATGGACAGTATTTAAATATTACCCTAATTCACTTAAAACGTCAGTAGGGACAGCATGTTTGCATTAACCTACATTTTCTGAACAATAAGAATTATTAAACTGTAATGTCTGGCATTGTTGACTGACTGTAATCCTCAGTAATTTACAAAAACGTCAACATTTTACAAGGGACAAGGAAAACATAAGAGGCAAAATCATGGATAGTTTAGTGGTATGTCTTGCTGTGATTTCCAAATAGCAAGCAACAATAAGCACTTTATGGATACTTTGTCACAACACCAACTGAAATGAATAAACTGCAATACCTGAACAAAATTTCCCATCATACTCAGAAATTGCGGTATGTTGATCCCTTCTCTTCAGAATAGTTAACTTTCATAAGTACTGTTTTTTAGTTTATCCTTTTATGACTAGTACTAAAGCCTATATTACAATATCAATGTAAAGCCATTATTCTAGCATACTTATTGCAGTAATATGAGTGTAAATAGACAGTGTCTCAGAAACATAATTTACTAAACTGTTGAGTGAGTAATTTAGTTTTCAATAGTGTAGAATTCCAGTAATAGAGGGAGGTGGAGTGTGACAGAAAATGTCGTGTCGTGTTGTGTTGCAGGCTTCCACAGTATCAGCTTACAAATTTCAGCTTATTTAGTTTCTGCACTGTAACCTTTCTTTTTTTGTTGTTGGAATTCAATCTGAAGTGTCACTGGTAAGTGTTTTCTTCCTGGACTTGCAGTCATAGTTTACCATCTCATTTGTAGTAGTGTTATTGGTATGACTTGGAAGTTGAATATGTAAATACTGGTGTAAAGTGCTTGCACAGATTTGGTAGTATGTGGAAAGAAGAGGGTTGTTATACATATACAGTGTCTGATCTGTAACAGTAATGTACATGTTGCTGCTTTACTTGAGTTTCTAAGTGTTGCATACTCTAAAGAAAGTACCCACTCCCTGGGAAACTACCCTTACTTAAATATACTGTCATCACAGGTGCAGAACCACAGAATAAAAGCACCCAAAGCACCGCGTGTGCACGCATGCGCGCACACACACACACACACACACACACACACACACACACACACACACACACTAAAGCGCTGAAATTGATTAAGTTGGAACTGCACTAACAGCTATCTTTTGTGTAAAATGTTGAATGCAAGTTGAACACTGGTACATTGAAGTCGATAAGCTGAAACATGATTCATGTAATACTCCGCAAGGAGTAGGGTGTCAACCTTATCGCCATGTGAGTGTCACAGGTCATGTAAATATTGAGGTCTGCCTTACTTGGGAGCTGTGGGTACTGCTGATGGCCATTTCTTTAGTAAGCTTAAGTGAGTCCCTCAGAGTCACACAGTAAGCAAATGCTGGTTATGGGAATCCAACCTAGGACTGCCTCTGGGTCAACCATTTGTATTCATTCAAAACATATATTCTCTTCCCTCAAATCCTGCACAGCCTGTGGCTGTACCCCAGGTCTCTGCTTTCACCCATATCAGGATCCCACCACTGGCTCTGGCTGGCTATCCCAGAAATGACTCATAATCTGGGTGGGCAACCTGACTCTATGTTAGAGCCTGAGTGGCAGGGAGTAAGGGATCACAAGGGAAGTTGTGACTGCAGAGCTGGCAGCCATCGTTCTTAGATTAGTGGTTTTGTTACCTGACTGAGCCAGCAGCAGTAGCTAGTGCTGTGGCATCTAGCTTTCTAAAGTGAGATGTCCCCCACCAGAAATCTCCCATGGGATAGAGGAGCTGGCTATTGGGATTATTCAGCCTGTCAACCCCCCCAACCAATTCTACAAGCATCGCAAGTCTGTTTGCAGTCTTGGATCACTGTCATTGCAGACAGATGTTGTGCCTTTGCACCATCTGGCAGATTCATCAAAATCATTTTGTTGACTATGTCATTCTCCCACATATGCTGATGACACACAGATGCTCCTTTCACCAGGCTGGACAAGGAGAAGGTAACAGTTAGTTACTGCAGATCCTAGTCCTAGAAAGGTATCTCACGCACACTCAAGGTACTGCACCACAGGTACAAGTATGATTGTGTCATAGACCATGCGGGTGTGAATGACTTGAGGCATACCTCACTGAACTGTATGAAAAGAGACATTATGGATCTCTCTGAGTACATGTCACAGAAGGTATGTTAGGAGCCTAAACAAGAAACTCCACACCCTACAAGCTCTCCTTACTCTGTATAATGTAGACATCTGTGCTGTTACTGAGACATGGTTTAAAGCCACAGAAAAAACTCCAGCATTGGAGGGCTACAGTGCCTTCCACACATTTAGACCAACAGCAGCAGCATAGACAGGGGCTAAATGTGGAGGTGTCAAAATCTAAGTTAATAGCAAATACAACTCTAGGTTGGTTAAACAGGAAAATGTCCTGGAGTTCATCCATGTCCAAGTCTCCTTAAGCAAGGTTACCTTACAGGTACAGGTCACCCACTATGACCCACAAAGCTCACAACTCTTACTTATGCCTGCTAGAGGCATTTACCATCTAACCAAATATCCTGTTTGTGGGAGACACTAACTACCACTATAGTCTGGGAAATATACAATGCGTCTAATTCACAGGCACAGCATTTTCTGGACTTTATCAGCACAAGCATCCTTGAAAAAAAATAGTGCACTCTCCAACCAGAGGATCAAACATATTGGACCTAGTACTCGCCACCATGGGAGAACACTACAGACATCCTCATTGATGAAGTCAGACCACAAAGCTGCTTCCCTCAAAGTAAAAATCAACCCAATCTGTCTAAACCCATGACAGTTAAGGAACAATACTAAAGTAAACTACATCCTATTGAGTGACAGTTTGTCAAAATTCACTGCTCCTCCAAACCCCAGAACACCGTTACCTATGAAGAATTATTTACAGCAGCCGTATACAAACCCATAAACGGCTGCATTGAGGCTGCCATACCTACCAGAAGTAAGCCTAGTTTTAACACCATAAACAAACCACACTGGTGGAATCCGTAACTTAACAAGATATATTAAAAAAATGATGGGCAAAATCAGAAAGAGCGACTGTCACAGAGGCACAAACTCTCTGATTCAACTAAGCAAGAAAATAAGACGTCTAATAAAGTCCAGCAAGGCCAGTTATGAGGTCAGGATAGCCTCCCAGGCTAAGGAAAGTCACAAAGCCTTCTTCAGCTATATCAGGAATCTTAAAGGTAATACTCAGCAGTGTGTAGAATTGGTGGTAAATGGCACAAACTTCACTGACCAGGGTGACACAGAAAATCTACTGGCTTATAAATTTAGCTGTTACTTCACCCCTCCACTACCCTGGTGAAATCCCTTCTAGCATATCTCCCCCAACTATCAACAGGGAGCAGGTCCTGGAGGTGCTTGCTAAGGCCAAAAACACTGCGTCATTGAGCTGTGGCAATATCCCTAGTTGCCTCCTAAATAGCCTAAAACGTGACCTAGTGACCTAGCAGGACCACTTGAGTCACTCAATTACAGTCTCAAAACAGTTTGTGTGTCAGTTGAATGTAGGGCCACACTGGTCATTCCTCTTCATAAGTGTGTACTACCAACTGACTCCGGAAACTACAGAGCCATTGGTCTGACAAGTCTAATATGCAAAGCCATGGAATGAACTATCATGAAAATGGTCAACAAGGACATTAGCAGCCTACAGACACTGGACCCATCCAATTTTGGCTTTAAGGAAAAGTCTTGCCTAATTAACCTGGCAGACTTCTTTGAGAGGGTCACCATAGCTGTAGATTAGGGGAAGACTGTGCTTACTGACTACCATGACCTGGCCAAGGCGTTTGATACAACACCCCACTCAGGTATTGTTGAGACGCACTCAGAACTAGGCATAAATCCCTACATAACTTGCTGAATTGTCAGTTGGCTCACAGGACTCAAGAAATCAGGATTGGTGAGACCACTTCCACTAAGATACCAGTCACCAGTGGTGTACCCCAGGGCTCAGTTGAACCTGCTCCTGTCTGGCATCTACTTCTCGGAAGTCAAGGCTAGTATCAAAGGCTTCTGGCTCACTAGGTTTGCAGATGACTGTAGAGTGGGGCTATTCTAGATCCTCCCCCCATGACACCAACATCTCACAAGAGGGTGTAACACAAACAAATGACTGGTGCGAAAGCAACAGATTAAAACTCAGTGCAAAGAAATGCATTATTGTGCCTTCGGGCAAGTCTCCACCCAAGCTAATTACTGCTTCTATAAAACACCCCTAAAAACTGACCTGATAGTGGTCTTTGAACATATGTAGATGGTAATCTGGCATTCCACCAACCTGTAGCCAAGATAGGAAGAAAAACATTCTATGTCATCCAACTCATAAGTAAGGGTATAGCATCCAGGTCCAAGGAAGTAATAGTTCCACTCTACTCAGCTATATCACACCCATCATTGAGTAAAATGGCCCCTTTGCCATGTAACTAGCCAAGCACTTGCAACAGTTGGAATGCTGTCAGTGGTTCCACACCAGGAGAATCCAGGGCATGAATACCCTGTCCTACAGAGGTCACCTTAAGGCCTTATCTCTGTATACAGTTTCCTATAGGTTACTGAGAGGCAATATATAAGGTGTCCTCAGATCCAGCTCTGATGGATCTTCTGCACATCCACAAGACAAACAACACCAGAAACACTAGATCTGAGGACTTGAACTTTGTGACATAAATAGAACCTGCTGGTGGAACTGATATGTGTCTGAAAGGATCCCCGCTCTGTGGAATAAGCTCCCCATCTATGTGAAGCAGAGTTCATACCTGACTCTATTCAAAAGAAACATTGATCATTAGATGGAAAATCACAAATTTACCCCCAGTCTGGCCCCCATGTCTGTAATGGACAGAGGTCAACAGTAAGTAAGTTAATCCCCAACTAACATACACCCCCCCCCAACATAACCCTTAGCTACCTCTTTACCAACAATACCCCACTATATAGGTGCCCAGTGAACTCTGGTACAAAGCTGAGTTGGGTTGCACGGCTAGGCTTGTAAAAACCCTAGTGGTTGTTAGCCTTGTGTGAACCTATGAACAAACATTTTTTTTATGGCATGAGGTATAATTTTGCAAACTGAGCTTCGAATCTCTTTCAGGG
The DNA here is from genome assembly GCF_019279795.1 of Protopterus annectens. Lineage (NCBI taxonomy): Eukaryota > Metazoa > Chordata > Ceratodontiformes > Protopteridae > Protopterus > Protopterus annectens. The sequence continues at coordinate 10,943,761 of NC_056737.1, forward strand.
ATTGAAAAAACATTGTCTGGATGTCTTGGCTATCTCATTTGTTCCGAAATGCACTGCAGAAATGACTGTATTGTAAATCAGTGGGTGGGAGGCATTATAAATTGCTAGTTTTGAAGCTGAACTTAAATAAAATGCAGGACCTTAAGAATGAGGGGCAGCATGAAAGGAGGAGGATAGTCTGGGCATGGAGAAGAAGAGAGACATGGGTGATGTGCCTAACACTGAGGGCAGCATCTTTGCTCTGGGAAACTTCTGGACATAAAGGATGTAGGATTTGCAGGAAAATGGCAGGGCTTTGAGGAGAGAATTTGAGAACTGGAGACTATAGTGGATTTGGACAGATGAGAGGAGGAAGTGGCAGGAATCCACTGGATAAGAAAATTGGGGGGACAACTTGGAATAGCAGTAGACAATTTGTAGAAGTTGTTAAAAAAGTGCAGGCAGGTGGTGTGGCACAGAGAAAGTGGAAAATGCCACCATGAAAGGACATGGTGAAAGGTTGAGGAGAAGATGAAAACAGTAGTGTCAAATGATGAAGGTAGTATTTTTTTCAGTTTAAAACAACTATTTTTCCTGGTTCTGATGCACTTGTGTATAAACATTGGCCAGCACTTATTTGTCAGATAGGCAGCATTCTGGGTAGGCCACTCTAATTTTCAACCACACACACCCTATTTGTTATTTGCTGGGGTAGTACTTGGAACCAGAAAAATTCAGTAGAACTCTAATATAAACTTCTGATTTTGTATTTTCCCTCTTGCCTTATGGAAATTAACTGATAAGTTTAAAATTTTTCTTAGGAAAAATAATTGCATTTTTTTGCTGCATAAACATGGCTGAAAACCACTTTTGTTCCTGTTTGCTTTCTGGTTACTTTGTAGCGTTACTTTAATATGGCCACAGAGTGCAGAAATGTGGCTAAGGAAAGGTGAGTGGGAAGTGACTCAGAGTTGAACTAATGCTGTCTGAACTAAATTTCATTGATACTAAAATCAGTCGGATCCCAACTCTCTAATATGGGCTGTACTTCTCCAGCTTCAGCTGATTAGGAATTTCTTACCAGTACAGAAATGCTGCTTGTAAACCTGTGCACCTAAAATGGTATAGTGTAAGGCTATGTTCTCTGGAGAGCAGCTATATACTTACTAGTGTTTGTATAAAAAGCTACCGAACAGCTTTCATGTAATTACTTTAGCTTATCTTATTCAGAAGCTGTTTCATGAGTGTTACATTTGAATACTCCTGTTTTATCAAATCAGATGACTAATTATTTTACTTGTGTTATTACATGCATCCTTCATACATTGGAGTCCAGGTGCTTTCAGCTTTATTTTTAGATTTTGCTGCTTGTTAGTGTGATGAAAAAACTGCATGCTGTACTATTCTGATAGGTGCAATTTCTGCTGTATCGTTGTAACACTGCTCTGTAAGAACATTCCCCAGTGAGATGAACAAGGTAGTTAGGCTGCATGGCAATGAAACAGCGTGATTTCTAGTGAAGTTTACAGATCTCATTCTTTCTACCCAGCATATTTTTGAAAGATGTTACTGAAACCTTATTGAGCCGTATTAAAGGTGTACAGTGCTGCATGTGAACAGTGCAGTGGTCTTTTACGTATAAAAATATTCTGAGGTGTCTGACCAATGTTGTGATTAACTGAAACAGTATGAAGGCCTTTTGTGTGGAGATCACAAGCTGTGTAGCGATTGTTACTGATCTATATAAAAACATAAGATTAATGATGCTCTGTTTATGCCATCTCATTAGGCTGTTTCTTTTATTTAAACTTTTTCCTTGTCTTGTGTCTTCTGAAGACGTGATTTATTTCAGGTGGTCATTTCTGCAGCACTTACTCTGACATTAAAACAGATTATTTCATGTCTGACCTTGTGTATAACAACAACTTCATCAGTAAGAGCTTCTTTCCACAGGCCATCAGATTACTCAACTCTACTAACAGGACGCATGATGATGATGGCCGTCAGGTGCAGCAGATATCTTTGTTGATGAGAACCCATATTTTTGTGCAATAAGTAACTCAGATGCTAGTCTGAACTCATATTTTGGTAAAATAAACCAACCAATGTGAAACTAGCTTTCTTGTGCAAAACTGATAACTGTTGGAATTCTGTGCAATAATATTCTGTTTTAGAGTCATAAAATATTTTGGGTGTTACATCTGTAATGATTTGCTGTGATATAATGTCTGTTGTAATGCTTCTTGTGATGTTTTGCACATTGAGTCCGAAGAAAAGAAATTTCGTTCAGTTTGCAGTGTTGTGTGAAGTCTGAATGACAATAAAGTTCGCTTTGACTTTATATTAGAAAAGGGAACATCTTGAATAAGAATTCAACGTTATCTTAATGTCATGCTGTGGAAATTAGGAAAAAAAGACAGAAAACCAAAGGTTTGGACTTCTTTTAGTTTTTAATAGCTGTATTTTGTAGACTATTTCATGTTTTTCAAAATTCTAATACCTATCATTCATTAAATTTGATCCTTGCTTCAGGCTTCAGTAACGTTTAAGTAAATGCTAAGTGACAATGGTACAAATGTATGAAACAAAAACAAAGGGGCAGGGTGATAAACATTTAAGGTGGGCTATAAAAACTTTTTGTGTTGAATTATCGTAGACTTGTTCATTGTGCAATGCAGGAATCTCAGCTGTACCAGTTTTGGAGGTATGTACCTACTTTCAGGTTTGATTATCCCATCACTTCATGTTATGAACAACTGCCCCTGTTTTGGTAGTATGTTCTAATTTTTAGGTTTGATTTACCCTTTTGTGTTATTTTTTTTTTACTTCTGCCATTGCACATGATGTTGAAGCTGTTTAGTATGTAGGAAACCAGAATGCATGACCAACACTCTGCTGGCACCAGTAATTAAAAAAAAAAAAGAGGATACATGTGTTACATCCCCTTTTTCACAAGAAAAAATGTATGACTTTGCGAGGTTGATTTATTTATTTAACTTACAGAAATTTCATTGCCTGGAAAGTCCGATTGGGCCAAAAGGTAGCCATTTTCAGTCTAGTCCTGGGGACAAAAAGCTCCCAACTACATATAAAGACTTACAGAATATATACAAAAAAAAAATAAAAATGCATGATACATAATAAAGACAATGCTATTTACAGTTTGTGAACACAGCAAGGTAAAACATTTTGTAGAAGTGTTTACAAAAAGTATTTGGATTAGTGGTTCTAAGAAAGGTAGTCAGTACTGAGTATTAGATGAATGTAAATTCGGAAGAAAGAATGAATGGTGCAAGAGAGAGAGGATAGATTTTAGACAAAGGTGGTAATGGATAGATTTTAGAGAAAGGTAGATAATGGAAATAAGGCCAGAGTATGGGAGACCTAAAGAGAAGTGGATGTGTGGCAGAGGTTTAGAAAAGAAAGAAAAAAAGCAAGTAGTGGTTGCGGAAGATATTATTGGAATGTAGAACAAGGGTAGATAGGTTAGAATTGGAAGGGTTGGGGACAGTAATTTATTAAAGTTTGCAGATTTGTATCATGTTTCATCCTAATATATCAAGAAAATCATAAAAATGAACCAAACAATGGGGTAGTGTAAAAACTTTATTCAGATCTAAAATATAAGCGCTTTCGCATCAGAGGTTTAAAATCTTTGACATATCAGTTAGATATACAATCACATCCAATCGCAAAGGTCCACACCTATCAGCCATTCTCCTTTCGTATAGATTTAAAGCACCATAAACATAAATCAATACTATAATAATTTTAGTTTACTTAAGGGCCTATCTTTCAAAAAAGGTTTTAAAGGAACCTTATCATTGAGGCCATAGCCAGCATCAGCCCCTGGCCTAATTATCCATTTCCAGGATCCTGTTATTAGTGTTTCTTGTCTGTTTGAGACAAACTGCATGCTGTTTCTTCATTGTGTGGAAAGAGTTTCACAGCATACATTTTGGCAGGTAGTAAGTGGCTTTATATAGAGAGAACTACAAAAATGAGGAGATCCTATGTAACCCATTCTTTTTTTTCTGTTAAGGTGAAGGTCATAGTGTATGCAAAAGTATCTATGTAGACCAGACTTCCTATACCCCAGCAGGAGTCAAAAGCTCATAGTGTGGGAGTTCCAGGCAAGTTGAGAGATTTAAGCCTTTTAGTGTTTCCTGGATCTATCCTGGGTCATTAAGATGCACCGACAGAAGATGATCAGAGCACACCGGCTGACATTTTTCAACCCAAACAGTGATTATGCTCAGTTTCAGGTTCCCACATGGGGTACTTTTATTGATTTGTTTAGCCACATGATCTGCCCACTGCTGATGTCTGCTCTTTCTGCACAAACTCCTTATTATTCTCTTATTCTCTTTCACAATGCTTGCGGTGGTGGTGCTGCGGTAGCGTTGTCGCCTCACAGTTAGATGTTGCCCGTTCGATTCTCAGTTAAAGCGTCTACTGTATGACGACATGCGTGAATGGGCGTTCCTTCGTTGAAGGTTGTGCGTTAGGCCTGGCAAGCCAGCATATAAAACTCTACTGCCAATCATTAGCGGACCGGAGTTCCGCTGTGGCGACCCCTAACCGGGAAAAGCCGAAAGACACACACACACACACATTCTCTTTCACAATGCTTCTGAAATTCTCCAGGTGCAACTAACACTAGGTAAGACTGCAATCCAAAGTGTAGCTTGCTACAGATCCCCCACCATGCGCCAAGATTCTCACTACACCTTTTTAAACATACTGGACAATATTAAGATACAACCAAACACCCTAATACTGGGTGATTTCAACTACCCTGCCAGTAACTGGTAAAACTACTCTGGTACCAACACCTTTTCCCAACGGTTCTTGGAATTCGTAAATTCCAGTGCCCTGGATCAACTAATCCATTGTCCCCCCAGGGGTTCCAGTATCCTAGACCTGGTCATTACCAACATGGGAGATAGATGCTCCACACCAGTGGTCACCTCCTCATTGGTCAGGTCTGACCATAAGCAAATCACCCTTGACATCCACATCCCACCCCCACCCCCCAGTAAGGAAACCTCCGTAAAAAAACTTCAACAAAACCAACTTCATGCTACTCAAGTCAGAAGTGACAAACTTCACAACACCCATGCAGATGGGACTTGAAAGTTCGTCTGCTTAATCCTACACTAAGGCACTGTAAGAGCACATCCACTCATGCATGAATCATGCCATCCCAAATAGAACCAAAACGCTGTCCTACAAAAAAAGGAAACCAATCTGGTGGTCCTCTGCCATAAACAAACTATACAACAGAAGAAAGAAACTGTTGCAGAAAAGAGTAAAATCCCAGGATGCAAAAATCTGCCTTACCAGCCTCAGTAAGAAGCTGAGATCCCTCATAAAATCCTCAAAAGCTAGTTACAAAAATAAAATTGCCAAAAATTCCAACAACCACAAGGCATTCTATAGTTATGTCAAGAATCTAAATGGCAATGCTCAGATTTGCTCTGAGCTACAACAGAATGGCATTAAATATACTGATCCAAGGATATTGCCATTATCCTGGCAGATCGATTTAGTGCAAACTTTACCCCCCTCTTACCCCCTAAAGGGCCCATCTCAATACCAAAAGATTGCCAAATTCTGGTAGAAACCGCACTCTCCAAAGCTAAGAATACAGCATCCATGGGACCAGATGACATCCCGGGCTGTGTACTACATGAACTACAAAATGAATTAGCACGTCACCTAAGTGTCATGTTTAATCATAGCCTCACCTCAGGCTTCATGCCCACTGAGTGGCGCACAGCTACAGTTATCCCACTACTGTCCCATCAGTCTGACGAGCCTGATCTGCAAGGGCATGGAGCGCATTATCAAGGAACTTATAAACAAGGACATTGGCAACCTTTAAACACTGGACCCCACCCAGTTTGGGTTTGTGAAGGGCCGATCTTGTCTCTTGAACCTGATTGACTTCTTTGAATCAGTCACCAGAGCTGTGGACAAGGGTAAGGCAGTCCACACAGCCTATCTGGACCTCGCCAAGGCCTTCGACACCACCCCCCACTCTGGAATCATAGATAAATTTACTAAGCTGGGCATAAATCCCTATGTCACTCTTTGGGATGCCAACTGGCTTGCTGACAGAACCCAGACTGTAAAAGTAGCCGACTCCAAATCTAGCTCCAGACAAATGACAAGTGGAGTACCTCAGGGTTCAGTCCTGGGGCTGCTCTTGTTTGGCATCTACTTCTCGGAAGTACAGGCCAACACTAAGGGACTCTGGCTAACAAAGTTCGCAGATGACTGCAAACTGGGAGCCATTATTGAATCCCCAAATAATGTGGATATTCTACAAAAGGGCCTTACAGAAACAGATGCTTGGTGCCAAAGCCATGGGCTCAAGCTTAATGCCAAAAAATGTATAGTTATCCCCTTTGGGAAAAAACATGTACCTATGAATTACCACATAGGTGGCAGTACACTAAACACCGAAAGTGTGATGGGAAACTTAGGGATGCAGGTGGACAGTGGTCTCACCTTTGATAATCACATCACCACAACAGTCAGGAAATCCTTATATGTGGCACACCTCATCACCAAGGGCTTTTCATCCAGAAAAAAGGAGGTCATTGTCCCACTGTACTCATCCCTCATTAGACCCATTATAGAGTACAATGCCCCGTTTGGTATGTACCTCACAAGACATCTGCAACAGCTGCAAAGGCCACAGAAATACCTCACTAAAAGAATAACAGGCCTAAAGCAGATGTCCTATACTGACCGCCTTAAAAAACGCCAGCTGTACTCTGTAGCATATCGTCTACTCAGGGGCGATCTCTGCTCAACATACAAGGCCATGTCAAACCCTGAGCTGTCAGACGGACATGCTCCACTTAAAGAAATCCCAATCCCTCAGAGCCACACGCTCCAGGGATCTAAACCTTGTCATCACAATGAACAAAACATGCTGGAGGGCTAGGTTCCTGACCCAGAGACTCCCCATACTCTGGAATAGACTGCCCATACATGTCAAGCAGAGCACCTCCTTGGCGCTCTTCAAAAGGAACCTCGACGATTGGATGAGAGATAGGAAATTCATCCCAGGGATCATGTCAGGAGCCCTGCTAGACAGGGGTCCAGGGAAGTAAATATTGTGGGAAGAAATATCCAGGGAATTGTTATGGCTAGGCTTGTATAGGCCCTAGGGCCGATAGCCTAGTACCAACATATGAACCTATGAACCTGTGAGCCGTTACATAAGGTAGACTCCAGGACAGATCCTGCTTGACCCCACCAGTGGATCCCCCTTCTCCAGAGAGAGAGCAACCTTGCAGCCTACAACTTCTAAGACAACCAGTTCCCCTCCATGTGTGCATTCCACAGACTCAAGAGAGAGTGGCTAAATCCTACTTGACCTTGCAGTTGGGCCCACCCTTTCCTAGAAGGGAACAGCTTATTGGTGTGACCTCCAAGACTGCCACTGCACCTAACTGAGGAGTGATGAGTTGAAGATTATCATATGTGTGCCCAGGGATTTTTTATTGGATAATGTTCTCTAACAAGGCAAATCATATCACATAGGCATCACCTGCCTATGTTAACTTGCTTCCCTCTACCAGTGTAGCTTTGCCTTGAAGTCTGTGAGCACACTCTGATTACAACTATAAGTGTGTTCTTGTCTACTGACAAATCCCTCCTTACCCTTCAGGATAGTCACATTCATCATCTCATCACCAAACTTCCAAACCATTAATTGAACTCTGATCACTTGGGATATAGGGTTTTATCTTTCTACACCATGGTGCTGACCACACCTCAAGGACTTTTAACTGTTCAAAAATTCACCAAATCTGAGACTATAAAGGTCCTAGGAGAAATTTGAGTGAGGTCTGCTTTCCTTGGGTGGCATAAATGTAGTGATCTTCATAGAGCTTTTGGGAAGACCTCTTGTCTGCTCTTAGTGGTGAATGCATCTTATACCTTCTTTTATAAATGGCTTTTGATCGATTCTTGGTGTAGACACTGATGCAAATCTTGAGCAGAAATTAGTCTCATCTTGAATGAGTATGAAATATTGTTACAAAGATGAGCACAGTCTAGACTTTTTATTTATTTAATTTTTTTTAACTGGCTTGACTCACTTGACACTATTTTTTTTTACAGGGCAACCTAGGAGCACTTTGCTTTTCTTCTTTCGTAAATGAGGGAGGTGCTGGTTGTTTACAACTATGCTGTTTATATCCAAAAACAGCATTTTATTCTATGTATGTAAATGGGCTTGGTCTAAAAGAATTTGCCTCATATGTAATATTATTTCTTAACTAGAAGCTAACACAAATGCTGTACTGTGACGGATTCACAGCAGAAACGGAACACAAACTGGATACTTAAACTTTAAATGTAAATAGTAGTCTAATTGAGTAATTTAATGTTAATGGTAATTTGTGGCACCAAAATGTAGTATATAAGAGGGTAATTAAATTATTATTGTATTCTGATGAAGTCCACCTTAGTGTGGATGAAAGCGCTAAATGAGTACAATTTTGGTTTTGTTGTACATTAAAAGTGAGTGATTTTAAGTATCCAGTTTGTGTTCCATTTCTGCTGTGAATTCATCACAGTACAGCAATTGGGTTAGCTTCTGGCTTTATTCTGTGTTGCACTCATGCTGTTTTTGGATTATTTATTTCCTAACTATAAAGGAGGTAAGCATTCCTTCATTTTATGTTTCATTTTTATGCATATTTAAGTTCCCTTTGGAAAGGGTCTTTGTTTTTGTTCTTTTATCAGGCTAAGTTTATTGCCTTGGTAACAGTTGCAATATTCAGCCAATTACCTATGAAAAAAATGGGTGGTGGAGTCTGCAAAGAAGGTTGTACTGGGGGTGTTGTTTTTACATTTGGGTCATTAGGATAGCAGGCAAGTCCCAGCTGAGTCCAGCAGGACTGCAAAGTAGTTTTCATGGTCTCTGTGATGTCACGTACTGGGACTAATGAACACATACATTTTATCTAACAGCCATGTTGCACTGTATGTTAAGGAATTGCTTTCAGCTGTTCTGTCTGTTATTGCCCCTATATTAGGCAGAATGCTCCCTGATAAAAACCTTCCTGTATTATCTTGTGAATTGAGAGCCTATTCTATTCCTGACCTACCACTCTTAACTTTGATTCTCACGGTATGTCCAAAGTGACTTTAGGCCACATTCATTACGTGTTGTACACATTGTTCCTGAATGATGGTCCTTATTGTATGTCCAAAGTGACTCCAGGCCACATTCATTACTCTTTGTATACATTGTTCCTGAATGATGGTCCTTATGGTATGTCCAAAGTGACTCCAGGCCACATTCATTACGTGTTGTATACATTGTTTCTGAATGATGGTCCTTATGGTATGTCCAAAGTGACTCCAGGCCACATTCATTACGTGTTGTACACATTGTTTCTGAATGATGGTCCTTATGGTATGTCCAAAGTGACTCCAGGCCACATTCATTACGTGTTGTATACATTGTTCCTGAATGATGGTCCTTATGGTATGTCCAAAGTGACTCCAGGCCACATTCATTACGCGTTGTATACATTGTTCCTGAATGATGGTCCTTATGGTATGTCCAAAGTGACTTCAGGCCACATTCATTTGGTCCTTATGGTATGTCCAAAGTGACTCCAGGCCACATTCATTACGCGTTGTATACATTGTTCCTGAATGATGGTCCTTATGGTATGTCCAAAGTGACTCCAGGCCATATTCATTACGCGTTGTATACATTGTTCCTGAATGATGGTCCTTATGGTATGTCCAGAGTCACTTCAGGCCACATTCATTACGCGTTGTATACATTGTTCCTGAATGATGGTCCTTATGGTATGTCCAAAGTGACTTCAGGCCACATTCATTACACGCTGTATACATTGTTTCTGAATGATGGTCCTTATGGTATGTCCAAAGTGACTCCAGGCCACATTCATTACGCGTTGTGTACATTGTTCCTGAATGATGGTCCTTATGGTATGTCCAAAGTGACTCCAGGCCACATTCATTACGCGTTGTATACATTGTTCCTGAATGATGGTCCTTATGGTATGTCCAAAGTGACTCCAGGCCACATTCATTACGCGTTGTATACATTGTTCCTGAATGATGGCCCTTATGGTATGTCCAAAGTGACTTCAGGCCACATTCATTACGCGTTGTATACATTGTTTCTGAATGATGGTCCTTATGGTATGTCCAAAGTGACTCCAGGCCACATTCATTACTCTTTGTATACATTGTTTCTGAATGATGGTCCTTATGGTATGTCCAAAGTGACTCCAGGCCACATTCATTGTGTGTTGTACACATTGTTCCTGAATTATAGTCCTTCATTGGTATCTTCTTCTTCTTTCGTCTTTTTACCAGTTAGGGGTCGCCACAGCATATCACTTGTCCGCTCATGATTGACAGTGGAGTTTTACGGTTTTGAGTTGCCAGCCCGGCACCCAACCTTCCACAGAAGGCACACACATGCACACACTCACACCTAGGGCCAATTTAGTGTGTCCAATCCGCCTACAGCATGTCTTTGGGATGTGGGAGGAAACCGGATCACCCAGAGGAAACCCACGTGACCACAGGGAGGACATGCAGACTCCCCACAGAAGGCATCCCAGCTGAGGATCGAACCGAAGAACCTCTTGCTGTGAGGCGGCAACGCTAACCACTGCACCACCACAGCCACCAAGTGCAAATGTAGCTTGTCAGGACTTAGTCAGGCTCCTCACCCACACACACGTACATACATAGAGCTGTCAACATTTTTTGCAGAATTATCACACACCCCTCACCTTGCTTATAGTGACAATGAAAACTTTCAACAGATGTCCATTCTTGTCCTTGTGCTCCTTAAAAAAAAAATGGGTAACTTAGTGGTCCAATCTAGGGATATATGGTGTTTGCTAATGAAAACCGATAGATTCTTTGAGAAGCTGATTATGTGTATAGGGGAGGGTGAGGAAGGCCAGCGTGATGTCTGGCTAGTGAAGCCCACAGTCTAGAGTATTTACTGATCCAGTCAAAGGTTGTGATGTGTACCTTATTGCCACTGAGTCCTTCAGTGTACCAGGCAGTTAACTTCACGTAGCTTTGTACAGCTTTGCCACACACTGGGCACTTTCATCCATTCTTAAATTTTCTTTGGAAAAGTGGAAACAGTCTTTGCTTTTATTCTTTTACCAAGTTGTTAGTGTATTGCCTTACTAATAGTCGGGTCACTCACCCAGCTAACTATATAAAAACAATATATACAAAATATGGCCCTGTCCATGTACTCTATCTCACAGGTATATACTAGGCTAGCGACCACCAGGGTCCTTATAAGCCTAACTGTGCAGTTCAATCCAGGTGTGTTCCTTTGTATCATTGGAGCTTATTAGAGGGGGTATGCTAGTTAGGAAGTTGCTAGAGGTTATGTTGGGGGAGTTATGTTAGTCTGAGCATTACTGTCTGCTTCTGTCTGTCAGACATGGGGGCTAGACCTGGGGTGAATTTCCCATCCATTGGTCAAGGTTACACTTCAGAAAGGTTAGGGATGGACTCTGCTTCACATGGATGGAGAGACTATTCCAGAGCAAGGAGATCCTCTGACACACATCTGTCTCACTAACATGCCCTGTTTATGTCACAAGCAAAATTTAAATTCTTGTATGTAGTGGATGTTCTTCATGTTTCACTGTTGTAGTCATCACACTTGGGTTATCTGCCTGCAGGTAGCCCTCAGTCGGACGGAATACCACAGTCTTGGGATTTCTGCATCGGATGCTGTTGCCTCTTCTGTGACGTCAGGTCGTCAGGGGTATAAAACATGCAGCCGACATCATTACATCAGCTTTTCTTGCTGCGTGGGAGCCCGAAGCAGAAGCAGTTCGCAAGTGCTGGTCGGCCGCTACCTGAAATTTTCATTTTTCAAGTTTCAAACCTGACGTCTTCTAAAGCTAAGTACCCCGTTGGGAATTTTTTTTTTCTTGCTCTGATGTCAGGAAAAAGTTAGCAATTGTCTTGCCTGTGGAAAGCAAATACCTCACAGAGATTTTCATTCTTACTGCGTAACATGATGTTAAGTTGTCAATCTCGCCTTCATTCTTGCTGGATGGGTTCGGAGCCGATCCTCGGCTCCGACTCGGCCAATACTAAAAGCTCGAGAGCTAATTCCACCGGCTCGAGGCTCCCCTATATCCCACAATGCTAGGCGGTAACTACTCAGATCTCGTTTGCCGCTATAGCTGACGAGGTGCTCTTCTACCAGCTCAGGCAGGTTAGTTTAACTTTTACCTTTTCAGGTACTTCTAAAACCCCCTTTTTGTTGTTCATATCTTAGCCCTTTTAGTTTAATTTTAGTTTAATTTAAATTTAGATCTCTCGACCCCTTTTTGTCGAGTCCTTACCCTTCTCCCCTTATCTTGTAGGCCTTCGGCCCTTCCCTTCCCCCAGTCCTTCAGTGACTAGTTTAGTTTTCGTTTTTGTCAGTAAGGGCTTGTGTGTGTGTGTCTGTGGCTTTTTAGCCTTTAGTTTATAGTTGATTGTTAGCTAAATTTAAAATAACTCTTTTATACAGGGTGTGTCTGTGGTGTTTTTTTTCTGTTGTCAGGTACTTTCCCTACAATGTCTAAGGAAAAGGTCTCAGGCTTCAAGAAGTGTAACTCGTGCTGTCAGAAAATGTCTCTGACAGACGGTCACACTTCTTGTGTGTACTGCCTGGGGCCTGTGCACCTGCAGGACTCATGTGCTGTCTGCCATGGTTTCAGCCCTCGAGTCCTGCAGGAGCGCAAGAACAAACTCATTCTAAGGGGTTTGTTAAAGCCTGAAGGCCCCCCGACTCAGTCTAGTTCGGGAAAACCTTCGAAGGCTTCAAAACAGTCGACTCCTGCTCCTGAGTCGACTGTAGTAATGTCGAAGCAGGCTCCGACATCGGCTCCGGCCGGAGCCGATGTTTTTGGGCCTCAAACTATTACCTCGGCTCCGGCTGGAGCCGAGGCTGTTAAGTCTTCATCGGCTCCGATACTATCGGAGCCACATTCTAAAAAGAGATCGAGATCCCCTTCTATAGGATCTACTCTTACTATTACTTCGGCTCCGGCTGGAGCCAAAGCTAGTAAGTCCCCATCGGCTTCGATACCATTATCGGAGCCATTTCACAGAAAGAGATCCAGGTCCCCCTCAACTGGTTCTGTACACTCGGCACCAGGATCTCCTCTACTTTCCGAGTGGAGTCACAAATCACATTCCTCTCGGTCTTCCAGGTTGTCAGACCATGATTTGCAGAGCACTGGCCCAAATGCTCCATAGCCCGACTCATCAGTCATTGGCTATTCCCGTCCCTCATTACATTCCTCCTCAGACTCCTTCGAGTTCGGAGCCAGGGCTTGTTGGAGCCATCACTGTCGGTGCGTCGGATCCGATACCATCTTTTTCGGCTCCGTCGTCTGCTCCGGTCTCCTCTTTGGAGGGATCTCGGCGCCGGGCTTCCCTCGTCGGCTCCGAGGGGGCGAGTGGCATCGGACCCTTGTCTGACCCCGCTCTCCCTCTCGGGGCTTCGGCGCTGGTGAGTTCGGCTCCGACATCGGTTTCGGAGCCGTCTCTGTCGGTGCCAGGAGGGGTCCTTGTCTCTTCGGAGCGAGGGCCTCGGGCCTTGCCTGACAGAGATGCCTTCGAGGTCATGCGGAGCGTGCTAGAACCAGGTTCTGCCCCACAGTCTGCTCCCTCAGCCCCTCCATCTACAGTGCCTGCGGTGATTTCTACTCACCCCCTTGTCTCACACCGCAGAGAACCAACTCCTCAAGATTCCCCATTGGGAATTTCCTCCTCTTCCGAGGTGTCTCCTGACCTTGCAGGAGATCCCCCTAGGAAGAGGCAGTGCAAGAGGAAGCACATTGACTCCCCTGAGTCTATCACCTCTGACACTGACTTAGAGGAATCTGAAGGGTCCCCTCATTCCCCCTCTGAGGATGTCTCCTTTGCGGACATCCTTGAAATGCTCAAACAGAGGGGGAATTGGCCAGCCCTTAACCCTTCGGAGGATGAGTCAGTGTATCTTGAGGCATTTGGTTCTCGCCCTTCTACCTCCTGGGTGTCCCCTCCCTTTGACCCCCTTATGGAAGTGGTGGCAAGGAAGGCTTGGACGGCTCCTGACTCAGTGGAACCCACCCCGAGGAGACCATCCAAATTTATCACTGCTCCCTCAGACAAACAGTTTCTATCCAAAGGTGTCCCGGTTGATGCCATGGTGGTGGCTGCGGCCACAAAGAAGGAATTAGCTGATCCTTCTGTTCCTGTCCATCCTCCTAATAAAGAGTCTAGGACCATGGACAGATACGGTAAGCGGATGTTTTCGTCAGCGACCTTTTCTATGCGGTCGCTGAACTACTTATGCCACTTCACTCGTCTCCAAAGAGATTTACTCAAGGATATGGGTGAACTGATGAAGGATCCTACAGCTGAGGGGTTCAAAGACACTATGAACTCCCAGTTAGCAACCCTAAATTCAATTGTGAACTCCTCCATGCAACTGGTTTCATACGCAGCAGATGGAGCGAGTAGATCTGCAGGCACAGGCATTGCCTTACGAAGGCACGCCTGGATGCGACAGTGCAACTTTGCGGACCCTTTCAAGGCGTCCTTCACCAATTCCCCCTTTGACGGATCATCTTTGTTTGGTCCACAGGTGAAGGCTACATTGACCAGGTGCGAGGTGGAAGGTAAGACTCTCTCTGCCGTAGGAGTCCGTTTTTCCACCCCTTCTAGACCCTATCCCAAAGGTCAGAGGGGAGGGAAGATGTGGTTCCGGAAACAATCTCAGGGAGTCTCATCTGACGCACAAGGCCGATTTCCCTCTAGAGGCAGAGGGGGGAATAATAATAGACGCCGCCCCAGAGGCAGAGGAGGTCCGCAAAACCAGGGTAGCAGAGAGGTGTTCTCTGACAAACCCTTTCAGCACCCCTGAGGGGCTGCCCGGCTGTCCACCTTCGGAGGCAGTCGGGGGAAGATTATCACTGTACCCAGAAGCCTGGCTTTCCCTAACTCAAGACAAATGGGTACAGTCGATCATATCCGAGGGTTACAAAATTCCCTTTATTCACATTCCAACTCAACCAAAAAAATCCCTTCCAGATGTTCCACCCGGTCTAAGGGAAAAAGCAGCATGGAAGTCTCAAAGCTGCTATTAAAAAGAGTCATCCAACCAGTCCCAGCAGACCAGCAAGGATCCGGAATCTACTCCAAATTCTTTTTGGTACCAAAAAAAACAGGGGACTGGAGGCCCATTCTAGATCTCAGTCACTTAAACAAGTTTGTCAAGAAAACAAAATTCCGGATGGTCAAGCTACAGTCCATCCTACCCTTCTTGGGTCAGGACAATTGGATGTGCTCGATAGATCTTCAGGATGCGTACTACCACATCAAAATGAACCAACGCTCCAGGAGATATCTCCGCTTCAGGCTGGGAGCCAGTCACTACCAGTTCAGAGCCCTGCCCTTTGGTCTCACTACAGCCCCTCGAGTGTTCACCAAATGCATGGCAGTGGTCATGGCTCACTTGAGGCGCCAGGGATTCCAGGTGTTTCCATATCTGGACAATTGGCTCCTTACGGCCACCACCAGGCATCAGCTTCTACTGTCCAGGAATTTCACCATGCAAACCTGTCAAGCTCTAGGCATCTCAATAAATTTCGAAAAATCTGCCTTGTCACCTTGTCAGTCTATTACTTTCATAGGCGCCAAATTAGATACACAGACTCTTTCAGCAACACTCACAGAGCAGAGGGTTTTAGACATTCGGAACCAAGTATCCCTTCTGTTGCAATTGGTCAAAGTCAAAGCCAGATTAGTGTTAAAGGTATTAGGACTCATGGCAGCAGCTATTCCCCTTCTCCCCTTAGCTCGCTTTTACATGAGGATCCTCCAGTGGATGCTCTTTACCCAATGGTCCTTTCAACGACTCCCAATGTCCCATACCATACTGATAACTCAAGTATGCAAGAATCAACTATATTGGTGGGTCACGTCACCTCAACTTCTCCAAGGAAGACCCTTCACTCTCCCCCCTCCAGTTGCCACGTTGACAACAGATGCCTCCCTGATCGGGTGGGGGGGGGGCATTATCAGTGCAGGACAGTCCAGGGCACGTGGCAACCCTTCGAGTGCCACTTGCACATAAATGTCCTAGAGATGAGAGCAGTGCTTTTAGCGTTGCAAGCCTTTCACGACTCTCTTCCCAAAGGGACTATTGCAATCCAAACAGACAACATGTCCGTGGTGTGGTACATCAACAAACAAGGCGGAAGCAGATCATACCCTTTATGTCGAGAAGCACTCAGACTTTGGCAATGGGCGATCTCTTCTCAACGTTTTCTGACAGCGACGCATATCCCCGGGAAATCCAACGTCATTGCAGACAGGTTGAGCAGAGCAATTCTCATGCCACACAAGTGGTCTCTAAAGACATCAGTTCTAGAAGAGGTATTTCTAAGATGGGGCCATCCTTGCTGCGATCTTTTTGCTACTCCCCAAAACAGCAAGTGTCAAGACTTCTTCACGCTCTTCCCATTACCAGGCCTTCCCACCAGAGACGCTCTAGTCCACGATTGGCCCCGGGGACTTCTGTATGCCTTTCCCCCCTTTCCACTTATACCTCAACTAATTCAGAAAGCCATCGCCTTGAGAGTGACTATGATCCTCATTGCCCCTTACTGGTCTCGACAGATATGGTTCCCCTTTCTTCATCGTTACCTTTTGGAGCAGCCTTGGCATCTGGACCCAGTACCAGATCTCATTACCCATCAGTCGGGTCAGCTGCACCAATCTCTGTCTTCCCTAAACCTCACAGCATGGTTTCTCCAATTCCTACCTTAGCCAGGCTTCCCTCAATATCTCGCTCGGTCCGAGATATATTGATAGCCTCTCATAAATCCTCTACCTGGAAGATTTATACTAGTAAATGGAAACGTTTTCCTTTGGGCATCATCAAAAAACATTGATCCTTTTACTGCACCTATCCAGTCCATTTTAGACTTCCTGGCAAACTATTTCATTTAGGATCTTCTGCATCAACCATTAGAGTTCAGTTGGCTGCCATTTCAAATTTTCATGTGGGTGTTTCAGAATCCAGCATTATGGCTCACAAACTTTGTAAGGCCTTCTTAAGAGGTATATTTCTTCTCAAACCTCCGATCAAAGACCCTCCGCCTCAATGGGATTTAAACTTGGTTCTGGCGTCTTTAATTCTTCCCTTCGAACCAGCGGCTTCATGTTCTCTGAAATTGCTTTCCTGGAAGACACTTTTCTGGTAGCTATAACTTCAGCGAAAAGAGTATCAGAACTCCAAGCCCTCTGCAGTCGTCCTCCTTACCTAGTTTTTCACAAAGACAGAGTATCTCTCCGGACGAACCCATCCTTTTACCAAAAATCTCTTCTCAAATTAACCTAAACCAGATTATTGATCTCCCGTTTTTTTCCCTAACTATTCAAATAGATCAGAGCAAAAGCTGCATTTTTGGATGTTCATCGCCAACTGAGATATTACTTAGACAGAACTAAACAACTCAGGAAATCTGATCAATTGTTTCTGTCATATGCAGAAGGAAGATTGGGCCTTCCAGTTACCAAAGTATCTCTGTCTAGATGGCTCACTTCTACAATTACTTTCATCTATGAGATCAGACATCAAAAATTACCCTCAAGACCTAGAGCTCATTCAACCAGGGCATTAGCTACATCCATAGCCTTTCAGGACAGATTGCCAATAGACTCAATCTGTGCAGCAGCCACATGGGCTTCTCCTCATACATTCATTTCACATTACAAATTGGACATGGTTTCCAGAAGCCGTGCCAATTTTGGTTCCACTGTTCTCAAGAGTCTGTTCCGATAGGCCACCCGGGATAAGGTGCTAGGGACGCGGTCCCATCCAGCAAGAATGAAGGCGAGATTGACAACTTAACATTAAGAAGTTATGTACCTACCATAACGTTCCATGTTAGTTGTCTTCTTCTCGCCTTCTTTCTTGCATCCCTCCCTCCTTCCCCCAAGCCTGGACAGACCGACCGGAATTCTTTGTGTTTCTTCTTCTGAAATTTGTTACTCCATTTTTGGAGACTAATATTGCTTGGTATAGCTACCAAACGAGATCTGAGTAGTTACCGCCTAGCATTGTGGGATATAGGGGAGCCTCGGGGAGCCTCGAGCCGGTGGAATTATCTCTCGAGCTTTTAGTATTGGCCGAGTCGGAGCCGAGGATCGGCTCCGAACCCATCCAGCAAGAAAGAAGGCGAGAAGAAGACAACTAACATGGAACGTTATGGTAGGTACATAACTTCTTATTTAGGCCCAGACCACGATGTCCCTCACTGTCGGTTTTGTGCCTTGTTTAATGCCTGAACTATTAGTCATCGGGCTGTCTTTGTTGCTAAACTCTTTTGCTCTCATTCTCCGTATTCCGAAATGGCTTTGGTAAGCCATCCGACTACTGATCTTTTGAAAAAATGTAAGGATGAAGACAGACACAGACCACATAGGTCCAAAACTGCCGACGATGCTTCTGTTAAGCTAGTCGCCAGTCTGCCAGTACTCAGTGAGGTGCCTTTGGAGCCCCTGATACCCAATTGTACAGATTCGCAGGCCTCTTCTGAGACCCATTCGGAGTCCGGTATGCCGTGATATTCTTCTTTGATTATGGAACCTGCGGATTTCTCTACCATGGATGGGTCTGGATTCGCTGTGCAGGCACCGGCTTCTGAGGGTGTATTCCAACCTTCTGATGTTCGTATTAAACTGACTGCTTCATTTCAAACTAAAATGACTTGAGTTTCTCAGGCCCAGAGTTCGCACTACGTCTAGAAAACCGACGTGCATGCTCAAGCCCCCATGCCGCAGAAACAAATGCTTAGAATGGCTGAAGACCTTATAACTCTAATTAGAGGAAGCCAGCCTTCCCCCTCTAAAAGGCAAAGAATGGATTTCCGTTTTGATTCAACAGACCATGAGTTCAATGACTGTGATCCCTCTGATTACCAGGTCATACCTTAATCTACCTATGATGATTCAGATGCAGAGGATTCCATTCCCTCTGCCTCCCCTCCAGAGGACTTTATTTTGATGAAACGTTGCATACCTTAAGAGAGCATTTCTGCTGGGAATGCCAGGACTACCCACAGTCCAAAAAGAGACTCGTAGAGTTTTTAGACTTGCCTCAGCACAGGCCTCTAGCTAGACCCCCTGTTCTGGATATTGTAGATGATGTTTTAATGGAATCCAGTCTTATTCCTGATACTTTGCCACCAGCTCCTAGAAAGCCTGACAGGTACTGCAGGGTACCTGACTCTCACAAATTTCTCTTTAAGAATCCCACTGCAGATCCAGAGACCATTTCCCAGGGACCTAAAGGTATTAAGGCTACTACAGCCAAAACTCCTACCCCTTCGGGCAGGGATTTAAGGGCTTTGAACAGATGGGGCAAGAATGTATATACCTCTGCAACTCTTGCCATCAGGGCTTTAATTTGCCAGTTTCACATGTTGAAGTACCAGCAGCATATTATGGAACTAATTAAACAAAAAATGTTGTTGCTTCCAGATTTTGCAGAAAGTAAAGATTTACAAGAGTTACTGTATTCTGCAAACCAAGTCAGTAAACCTACTTAGAAGTGTGGTTTTGGTGCCTTAGAAGCATCTTGCAGGGCTGCTGTCACTGGGTCTGTACTGAGAAGGCATGCTTGGCTGAAGGAACAAATCTTGTCAGACCATGTCAAAGCAAAATTACTAGATGCTCCATTAAACCAGGAACGTTTGTTTGGCACAAAAGCAGAAGAGGTTCTTAAAAAGATGGAGGAAAAAGCTAAATCTATGCAAACTGTTAAAGATTTCTTAAAAGTACAGCCACCTAGATTCGGTAGGTATTGGCCTTCAAAAAACTGGTCCCTTCCAGTCCCTACCAGGTCTTCTGAGCCCAAACCCAGGGGCAACAGACCACCAAGGCTACAGTCTCTGGTTGTGCAGAGATCTAAGCAATGGAGTGCTCCCCCCTCAAAAACAGGGAGTGGTAAGCCACCCCTTTATGGAAAAAATTCACAATGACTTGTCTATCATCCTTCCCAGCCATGCCCAAGTACTTGCACCCCCATTACCCAGGACCAATGGGTCCTAAACATTGTATCCCAGGGATACAGATTCTACTTCCACTCACTGCCAGCCCCAAGCGGGTTGCCTGACCTTCCTCCAAACCAGTGGGCAGAAGCTCAAAATCAACTACTTTCTCTTCTCAGTATCAGGGCTATTCAACCTGTTCCAAAGGGGACAGGATTTCTACTCCAGACTGTTCCTGGCACCCAGAAAAAAGGGCTCTTGGCACCCTATCCTGGACCTGTCCATTCTCAACACCTTCCTGGTGGTCCCAAAATTCAAAATGCTTACACTCCAGCAGCTGCTTCCTATGCTAGCCAAGGACTCCTGGCTAGTCACCCTAGACCTAAAATAAGCTTATCTGCACATCCACATATGGGAATCTCGCAGGAAATATCTACTTTTCAGGGCAGGCTCTATGCATCAGTTCTCTGCACTTCCCTTTGGCTTATCTACTGCACCCAGGGTATTCACAAAGTGCCTGGCTCCAGCCATTGCATACTGCAGGCAGAGCAATATTCAAATTTATCCATACTTAGACGATTGCCTGATTCAGGCAGACAGTCAGGAATTGCTACTTCATTACCTGGCATTTGTAAAGAGACTTCTAACTTCTCTGGGGTACATCATCAATGAAAAGAAACCACATCTGGTGCCCAGCCAAAAGATTCTATTCCTGGGAGCAAGCTTGAACACAACTTTCCAGATGGCATTCCTTACTCCAGAAAAGCAGGTTTATTTGACAAACTACTTCAAACTAATGGCCACCAGAACCCAGCTGTCTGCAAGAAAAATACTGCAAGCCCTAGGGTTCATGGCCTCATGCATTCTTCTAATTCCATATGCAAGACTGCATATGAGGAAACTTCAATGGTACTTAAAAGGCCTCTGGTGCCAACATTCTCAGGACATGGAAACAATTATTCCTATCATTCCTTGCCTAAGGACTCCCTTTCACTCAACCCCTCACCGTCCAAACCCTGACAACAGACGCATCAGACTATGCATTAGGGGCTCACACTGCTAGAAAATGCATTCAAGGCAATTAGAGCCCAGGACAAATTCACCTACATATCAATCAAAAAGAAACGTTAGCTGTACAGAATGCTCTGACAGCCTTCAAAAACCTTATCCTTCCAGGACAACTCTTGATAAAGACAGACAACACTACAGTTATGTGGTACATAAACAAGCAGGGGGAACTCATTCTTACCCACTCTGCAGGTTAACCATGGCCCTGTGGAACACAGCCTTGTGCAACCAAGTACACCTACAAGCTCAGTTCCTGCCAGGCAAACAAAATTCTCTGGGAGATGACTTAAGCAGAAATCTACTGGACCCACACGATTGGAAACTGAAACCCAGCTCATTCAAACTTCTAACCCACAGGTGGGGGACACCAGAGGTGGACCTCTTTGTCTCCCCCAAAAATCATCATATTGAGCAAATTTTGCACCAGAAATCCCCACAGCCAAGCATGGAAAGTGGATGCTCTATCTTTTGCATGGGAAAAACTCTCAATTTATGCCTTTCTCCCTCTACCCCTCCTCTCAAAAGTACTACTCAAGATCAAACAGGACAATTCTTATTCTTATTGGCCCCGCCAGCACTGGTACCCACTGCTACGCAGTCTGGCAGCAGTGCCACCCTGGCACCTACATCAGACCCCTTTCTAGGGACAGATTTTGCATCCTCAGCTGCAAACCCTAAACCTGGCAGCCTGGCTTATTCCCTGTATACTCCACCAGCAACCCTCGGCAAACAGGTGCTGGATGTCATTATTGAGGCCAGATGGCCTAGTACTAGGAAATCCTATTCAGAAAAACTGAAAAGATACTGTTCTTGGAGCCAGTCTTAAGGAAAGGACACAGCCGTGCCCACCTTACCTCAAATCCTAGATTACCTAGCAGAGCTGCTCCATAAAGGCCTATCCTTTTCTTCTATTAAGAATCATGGCCAGGCCATCTCAGCTCATTATAATACTGAGCCACCTCTCTTTTCTCACCCTCTGGTCAAACAGTTCCTGAGAGGAGCTAAAAATTTAAGACCCCCGATGAGAGCACCCACCCCTGCCTGGGACCTTAACTTTGTACTAGAGAAGCTCACTCTTTCCCCTTTTGAGCCTGCTGCTTTAGCAGAGTTAAAATTCCTCTGTTAGAAAACAGCCTTACTTCTAGCCATCACTTCAGCAAGAAGAGTGTCAGAGTTACAGGCACTAATGGCTGTGGGAAACCTTCATTATTTTCCATGCTGACAGGGTTTCCCTCAGGACTAACCCATCTTTTATGCCCAAGATGGTATCCAGTGTGGCTCTAAACAAATCCATCCATTTACCAACCTTTTTCCCTAATCCTCAGAATAAAGGGAAAAGGATCCTGCACTCCTTGGACATGCGCAGACAACTCAGGTTCTACCTTGACAGGACTAAGCCTTTCAGAATATCTGACCAGCTGCTAGTCAGCTTTGCTACAGGGGCAGAGGCCAAGGCCATTTCAAAGCAAACCATTTCCAAGTGGATAGCAAACTGCATCCATTTCTGCTACAAGCACCATGGAAAACCTACCCCACAGGGGATCAGAACTCATTCCACTAGGGCTACCTCAATCTCTACAGCATTTCTCAGGGGAGTCCCTACCAGGGACATCTTGGAAGCTGCAACCTGGATTCACAAAGCATTTGCACTTACCTGTCTTTTCTAAACCAGAGCTGTATTTGCCACAGCAGTCTTACAAGGCCTGCTAGCCAGCCCTACTATTTCTTGACTACCTCCAACCTTCCTCAGCTTTGGCAATCAACCCAGGTGTGATGACTGCAACAGTGAAACACGAAGAACATAGTACAGTTGTGTACACATCATAAATGCAAATGTTTGATTGTATTCACTGTTGCAGTCCTATTTACCCTCCCTCCAGCCCCCTGACTCTTCTATGCTTTCTACCTATCCTCCTTTTGGCCATATCTTATGGCTGTGGTATTTACTTTTTACTGGAGGTGTTCCACACCATGTAATTCCTTCCTATTTTGGGGGCTCCTGACATCTAGGGCAAGAAAAACTGATGTAATGGCATCGGCTGCATGTTTTATATCCCTGACGACCTGACATCATGGAAGAGGCAACAGCATCCGACACAGAAATCCCAAGACCCTGGTATTCGGGCCTACTGAGGGCTACCTGCAGGCAGATAACCCAAGTGTGATGACTGCAACAGTGAATGCACTCGAACATTTACATTTATGGTAAGTGTACACAACTGTACTTTTTGATGCTTTTCATTTTGCGAATGTGCAAAAGGTCCATCAGAGATGGATCTGAGGGTGCCTTGTATGCCAGACATAGATTGCCTCTCAGTGACCTGTAGGTGACAGAGTATACAGACAGGGCTTTAAGGCGATCCTTATAGGACAGTGTGTTTATATACTGGATTGTCCTGGTAAAGGACCTTTCTGGGTGTTCCAACTGCTGCATATGTTTAGTCATTTGCATGCTGAAGTGGGCATTATATTCAATGATGGGTCTGATTAAAGTGTCACAATGACTTCATTGTACCTGGATGGCATGCTGTTACTTTTAAGTTGGGTGACAGAATGATTTTTCTTACTACCTTGGCCACATGTTGGTCAAAGACCCGATTACTGTCTACATTTGTTCCTAGATCTCTGACTACCAGGTCAAATTTTAGGGATGTCTTATCAATGGAGTAGTTAGCCTGGGTGGCTGTTTCCACAAAAGGTACTAGAATGCGTTTCTTGGCATTGTTTTAGTCTGTGACTTTGGCAGCAGTCATTTGTCTATGTTAGACCCTCTTGTAAGATGTTTTTGTCGTGGGAGGAATCTGTGATATTTCCCAATTTACAGTCATCTGCTAACGTGGTTGGCCAAAGGCCCTTGACCTTAGCTTTTACCTCCATGAAGTAGATGCCAAGTAGGTGCAGACCCAGCATGGAACCCTGAGGTACCCCGCTGGTGACCTATATCATAGTGGTGGTTATATCACCATTCCTGACTTCCTGAGTCCAGTCTGTGAGCCAGTTGGCAGTCCAGCAAGTTATACAGTGGTTGATTCTCAGTTCAGTAAGTTTGTCAACTATAACCAAGTGGGATACTGTGTCAAATGCCTTGGCCATTTCCAGGTAAGTGGCATGCAGAGTTTTCCCCTTATCCATTGTCTTGGTGACTTTCTCAAAGCAGTCCACCAGGTGTAGTAGACATGACCTTCCATTCATAAAGCCAGACCGAGTTGGGTCCGGTGTCTGAAGGTTGCCTTTGCCATTATTGATAATTTCCATGATAATTTGTTCCATGGTGTGCATATTAAACTGATCAGACTAATAGGTACGTAGTTTTTGGGGTCGTTGATGGTACACCCTTGTGAAGTGGGATAACCATTCCAGTCCTCCATTCTCATGATACAAAGCCTGTTTGGAGTCTATAGTTGAAAATTGACTCAAGTGGTGCAGATAGGTCATGTTTCAAGCTATTTATGAGGCACCCCAGGATATTATCAGGGCCCACTGAGGCTGTGTTTTTGGCATTAGCAATTGCCGCCAGGACCTGTTCCCTGTTACTAGTTGGGGGTGTTATGCTAGTAGATAGACTACTGAGGGGAGATCTGTGCCTAACCCACAAGGCTTTCTCCAATCCAGTCTTGATGGATTTGCACAGTCACAAAACAAACGGCACTAGAGTCATCCAATCTAAGGATGTAAACCTTGTCTGTGGCATAAACAAAACATATTGAAGGGACAGGTATGTCTCCATGATTACCCCTTCTCTGGAACAAACTCCCCATTTATGTGAAACAGAGCCCTTCCCTAAGCCTGTTCAAATGCCATTTGGAGCAATGGATAGAAAATTGTAAATTCACCCCTGGCTTATTGCTTGTGGCCCTTATGGACAGGAGCCATTTGTAGATGCCCTAAGGCACAGGCATATATACCAAAGCTGTTCTAGCCTGTGGGCATTGATAATTGGAAAATTATCAAAATTGCAACATGAATGGCTAGGTTTAAAAAGGCTCTAGGGCCATTAGCCTAGTAACCTTCTGTGGTCTGTACAGTTCGTAGGTGGCAACCTCTCAGCTACGACTAGTCCTAGGTATTTGTTATGTCAGCATAATTTCCATTAGGGTTTTGAAGCCAGTGTTCACCACAGAGTGAAAGTGATAGTGACTCATTTAGTCATCTTCTTTGCTGTTGTGTTATTTTGTTGCTTTGCTCAGGCCTATTTATCTTGTAGCTTTGCGCTCCCGAAGAATGCTTTTCAGAGAGATTTTGATGCTGCTGCGAGTGATGTTTGTTTTTTTTGTGTAAAGCAAGTCGTTTGTAAATATGCAGTGAGAAGAAAGTGGGGCAGATGTTTACATCAGTATGGCATTTAAGTAGATTATGCTGTTTACATGGATGGAGGTTACAACTTGGAGCTGATAAATTGGAAATGGATACATTTTATTCTTTGATATGAAGTTGATGTGGTGTCATTGCCACGTTTGATAACTGTATCAGTCTTTAATTTCTAAAATACTTCAATAACCACTATCCCCTGACCAAGTGAATATCCAGTCCCTCATCTGCACCCATGTAAAGAAATTGAATGATCTTCGCATGGTGTTTTGAGCTTTGTCAACCAGAGAAGTGTGGCTGTTATTAATTATGTCTCCTCACAGGAATCTCATAGCTTGCTGTGTCTCTGTGTGTTCAATGTAAGGATTATTGCTGCAGAATTCCTTTATCTTTATTTCAATTGCCTGGTATAGTCTGTCATTTTTCCTAAGCCACATCATGCTGCACTTTGTGCCATATTGCACAAAGCTTTGACCTCTAAGGCAGACTATCCATAAAGTGAGCATTTTGGACTCTTATTTCTTTTGCCACCTGAAGTAAAAGATTGTCTGCTAGCTTCACATGTCATGTCATCAATTGCGTTTTGTGTTCTGACCAGCTTCTTCATTGCCTGTGTTGCTGTTAATAAGTCCTGTGTAGTCTGGGACGTACTCAAGAATTTATGCTATGTTTTGCTATGCTGTGCTACAGAATTGACAGTTCATCTGGATGGTACCTGCGGACTGTACATAGCGAACATTCCTTCAGGTGTCCATATTGTTCATAGCCCCAAACAGTGTATTATCAGAATCAGAATGGCCATGTTTCTGTTTGCTTTGGAACTGACCTAGGCAAATGGTGGATGGTCCAGAGCCTTCAAGTGTCTTCTAGGAGCTGGAATACATTGTAGATATGTTTGTGGACTGCCTACCCCATTTCCATGAAGAGTTCTTTGATCTCATCAGCCTAGTGCATGAATACCCAAGATGGTTGGCATTAGGTGATTTTAATATCTGGGTCTGAGCAAACCAGTGGAGTTAGTGTGGAATTTATCAGCCTTTAAAAGTTTTAGTTTTACTTGGGTGTAACATTGTTGACTTTAATTTTTAACACACTTTAAATTTAGTCATTCATTAAATTTTCAGCTGTGTCTGCAAACCAGTGACTTGATATTGGAACTAGTCTGTTGGTCAGTCCTTTACTTCAGGCTAGGGTTCTCAGCAGCTTTTCCACCCGACAGTGAGCTGGTCCATTACAGAGACTTATGCAACACTGATATTGGTGGTTTAATTCCTATACTGCACGTAGCTGTTGGAGAGGGATGGGGCTCATGGTCCAGAATCACTGGTTACTGCTTATATTATGATGAAACTCGGTGCTCTGGATTGTATTGCCTCAGTCTGTGTCTGTTCTAGGCCTACCACTCCTCTTGAGCTGTAGTTTTGACCATAAGGTCCACACAGTGTGGAAACAGGGAAGGCAGTTGGAACAAAGATTGTCCAAGACTTGCCTTCTTGGGGATAGACTTAGTTTGCAAGCTCATGTTTCAGTGTAACAAATTCAGATTTTTTTTCAGTGTCATTTTTGTCCCACCACATCTTTCAGCTGCATTATGTTGAGTAGTGGAGCCTTTGTCACCACTTATAGATTTATTGCCATCTCTCAGTGTAATGAAGCTGCATGATTTTGTCTTTGTGTAAATCTGCCAAGATAAGGTGGCCTCCCCACCCTGTTTGCCCATGAGGTGCTACATTATATCTAGTTTGAATACTCCAGATGTTTTCATTTAGATAAGGCTATAAATGTGTGCATTTTTTTTCACTTAGGTTGTCCCTGTCACCCCCCGCCCATCCCATGTTATTTTTGCTGTTATGCCTACTGACCATCAAACTTCCCCCTATTTGAACATGACCCATTCATTCTCTTATGTGGAAGTTTCCATTGGCATCAGGGCAAGAGCTGTCTGACGTGGGTCTTCATTCAGGCAGCCAGTAGGGTGCTTTTATGCCCTTGCTAACATCCTGGCAATTAGGGTATTTGTATTATCTGGAATGAAGCAGGTTTCATCGTTTTACAAAGAAGGCTTTGACTGGTGGTGTTTCTTGAATGTCACTCAGTACACACCCTTTTCTAGACCACAAAAATCATCTTGTTTTCTCTTGACCTGTATCTTTTAGCTATACTTTGAGTACCCAGTGTGGTTATGGATTCTGGGCAGCTCCGAAATCTCTAGCAAAGTGTTTACTGTCATACCCTGCACAGATGATATGCAGGGATAAAGCCCTGACTACAGTTCACCAGAGTTCGACTAGCAGGTATTTGAAGGTGCAAGTTGGGAAGATGGGCATGTGCATCGGGGGGGGGCAGTGATTATCATCCATCTTGTGCAGTGGCTGCAATGATGGGGTCTTGCTGGAAAGGGGAAGCTCATCATGCAGCAGGGAGCCAGTTAAAAGGATGTGGGCAAGGCCACCCAAGCCAGTGACAGTAGCCCGTGTTGGTGCATATGGGGAAGCATGGATATGCAGACTGAGGGGTCATAGGCTGCCCCTTTGGTGATGTGAGTGTCTGTGTTCCCAATGGGTTGGGGAATAGGGTTCACAGAAAAAAATGCTGCCATTACTCGGATGCTTGTGAGAGCAAAAAGCACTCTACTGATTGCCTAGATGACAGCTTATTAGAAGCTTGTTAGTCAGCAAGCATAGGAGCAAAAATTATGCAGTAAAAAAGCTTTTTATGGAAATTCTGTCAGATTGGACAGCATGATAGTGGTCTGGTACTTTAATAGTGAATAGTGGGTCTCGTACCCATCTCTAAGCAGCTGGTTGTTTTCGCCCTCTGAAGAGAGGATGGCTGCAGACCCATCTACTCCAGAAGTGAGCAACTGTCTGTTGAATTTGTGATGCTACATCACATCACCAGTCACCTGCTTTTATGAATAGGTTCTACGTGCAGCAGTAATGAAGATCTTATCCAGGCTGAAAACCTCACAGACAGCTCTGTTTTGTGGCCATCTGAATTAAAATAGAATAAGTGCAATTTTAGTTTTAATCTGGAACCAGTGTTTGCAGTTGACACTCTGCTGTAGTTGTGTTTTTCTTCCTTTCTTTTTTTCAGGTGATGTTATGCATTGTAGGTCAGAGTATGCCCAAACCTGGGCCTGAGCACCTTCAGCAGATATGACTCCCTCTTTGCATTTTAACATCTTGTTGTGGGAGATACCATGCAACTTTCCTTGTGAAGACCTCATTGTGCATGTTTTATTATTTAACGTTTCTATCGAGTAAGTTTCTGAGAGTGCTGGAAGGCCGGAATGCTGTTAGGGTGATTAGCCGTACTAATAAGGTGAGGTGGAATTCCTTTTGCTATGAGGTTCTGGCAAAACAAGTTATTTTTGTGTTGTACATCGTAACACTTACAAGAACAGCAAGTGAAGTAAAGGTTTGGCTCTTGTATGTTGTCATGTTTTTCTCGTTTGAGGGCAGGCCTCTGGCTAAGCACTATGAGCAACTCTACCTATATCTCTAGACATTTGTGTTATAGAATCTTATCCTGGCTTCATCACCCTTATGTGACATTTATGTTTGATAACATCCTTTTTTTTTGGAAACAAGCACCTCATTCAGAAGCATTTCTAAGGTTTAGATAACATTATTTTGCTGTCTAGGATTTGATGTGCATGAAACCAGAGATTCTTTCAATTGCATTTTGTTCATATTTATTATTAATCAGTCGACTTATGTTCCTTGCTTGGGTAAATAAGGAGAGAAACTGATGTACATTTTTAACTATTACCTACAACTCCTGTGCTGTGCTCTGGAATGTTATGAGCTAACACGGCTGGATCTACTTCAGCTTTATGTGACAGTGGCAGACACAGATTGTTGTATTTTTGCAACAGTATGTTTGTAAATGTTTACGTGCACAGATTTGCTTTTGCTCGAAGAACAGATGCAGGACACTTACTAAAGTCCACAGCTAAGTCTATTCTGGCAGTACTGCAGTCTCTGTTTAGGTTGCTTTCACTGAACACTTTAGTTAGGATATTCACAACAGCTCTATAGTCTTATGTTTGTGGGTGTTTGAATTTTTTTCTCATCTATAGTGGGTGGTATATTGCTTGATATTCTGTTTCTGATAGTAAGGTCGACATTTACATATGTATTCCTCATGTCAGTGTATCTTATAGAACTACTTTCAGCAGGTGGCATTTGTAGGCTAGCTGCCAGGTTAAGTTTGCTCCCTTGGGAAAGAATTTTGGGAGGAGTGTGTGGGACAGCTTCCCCTTATGGTGTCTGTGTGGTTCTTGATAATGGTTTTGTGGAGCTGGTGAACTGAGACTGTAGTAAGAAGAAAAATTTGCTGTAGACAGCTTGGCGTGCATCAGGTCTGCATATCTAGTACCATCTGCAAGACATCACTATACTGCTTTTATGGTATATAATTTTGTAACTGCACAGTTTTGCAGCCAGTACCTGGAGTAACATTTGGAACTGTCTGCTGAAAATGGTGCATAATTACTATTGCCTTTTTAAAAGGTAGTATGTATGTAGTTGTGTATTTCTCAGGTTGCTGCATGCAGTAAAGGATGCTTTGAAGTAGTTTATGCCTTGAACCGCTTATTCTGGAGCCCTTTGTGCCGTACTGGTTTCTGACTTGGTAAGTTATGCATATGGGTTTGAAGCCTTCATTAAGGTTGATATGAATATTGCCGGAACCTTTCTCTGAAATATTAGGCATGTTGACTACAGCAACAATAATTGAAGCAGAAAACAGTTAAATTCATATGTGTACACAGAATTCCAAAAATGAAATTCACCTAACAGAGTAAATTTATTATTATTTTATTTTATTTTTTTGCAGGGGAGCAACTCTCCTTTAGGACAAGTTTTGGGGTCTGTGCACCACTGCCCGCACACATGTATTTCTTCAGAAAAAGACCATAACCACTTAGGTGAACTACATTTTTGGAATTCTCTATTCAGTTATGAATCTAAGTGTTCTCTGCTTCGTCTAACTCAGGAAAAACTACTTAGGTCAGATCCCTCAAACCACATTTTCAGTTTTCAGTGTTCATTCTCAGTGCTTGATCTCAAAATGGTTTATACAGTGTATTCTTACTTCATGTAATGTATACAGAGTAGACGCTCACACACAGTGCTGTAGCTTGAAGCTATCTGTTGTAGTTTACATAGTTAAAGATCCTGCTAAAATGAGAAAAGAGTCAAAATCATACTGAAAATAGTCAAAATGACTGTATGTCAAAGGCATGGCACGCAACTTTGTGTCTAAAAAGTTTGTGTTCAAAACTAGGTTTGAAAGTCAGCAGGGCCAGCAGGAGAGAATTGTTTTGCTTCTTCAGAGGTAGTAAATGTACATGATGATCAGCGCTGAAGCTTGCTGATATTTGAAACAATTGCTTCATTGCTTGACTTAACTCCAGATTAAAGTAGCAAAATAACATTTCTCATTCTTGATGAAATATTACTGCCCAGTCCCTTTACTACTTCTGAGTGTATTTGTGCAGTCCCTTCAGCTAACACCGAGGTAGAAATGTACTAGAAGGCACAGAAGTTTGTCAGGAATATAAATATGATTTAAATTTAGTGATTTATAGATCTAAAATCGTACACTTGTTGGTGACAGGATCAGGAATTTCTCAGTGGTGTGCAGAATTGATACATCAATAAAGCAGTTATTGGGACATTTTTCTACTCCTAATCACAAGTGTAGTTGGAGAAGTAAAGAAAATGTAGGATTCAAGAGAGAGAGGAGGATGTGTTTAATGAGGTAAAAGGTGGTGTTTATATGAAAAAGACTTATCAAGCACCATAATCTGAATAGGATCTCTGAGATATTGATTTCAAACGGCATTCCCTTTGCAAATGTGAATTGTAGAGTGGCTGTAAAGGGTAAATTCTGAACCATGTTGCCTTTCACTTTAGGTAAGGTAGGGACATACCTCAACTGTCGAGATGTTTGCAGAATGTCCAGATTTTTGCCTCATATTTTGGCCTTTTCCTCATAAAATTTGTGGTTTTCCGGGAAGTCTCTAAATGACAATACAGTTAGTTTCAGAGCTGTTATCCTTCAGAAAATCCATGTCAACACAAACCTTTTTATTCTAGCAACTTTCTAAGTTTATAAAAGCAATATTTAAAATCTGTCCCTATTTTGGGGTCTTTGTCCCGCTACTGGTTTAGGCTTTGTCCAGATATCTTGCATTAAGAGATATGAGAGGTATGGACAGGACAGACTGTACAGAACTATACCATTTTGTTGTTCCTTTTGTGGATTCTCTATGTTGTATGTTTATGGAGTGTTTTTTTCTCTTTTCACCATCAACCTTGGTTGCTGTAATGAAATTAGCACTTTTCAGAGAAGTGTTACAAAAATACATATTAAACATCTGTGAGCTGTTACAGAGGCGTCACTCTGTGATTCATTTTTCACACAGCACCTTATTATCGGTAGCATTACCAATGGAGGAAAGCTGCAAGAGTCTTTTGTGAACTGCTGAAATTTCTTTTAGCATTGCTGGAAGCCTGTCCGAGCCATGCCAGGTGACAGCTGTGCTAAAAAGGTCAACATGACAAGCACTTTGATTTCCTTTGTAGGTTGGTTGTTAGGGCTTTAATGGGCATGTAGATTTATTTTACCATTTTTGTGCTCTTGAAACATGAAAAGCAACAGCTTACTGTCAGACATGTGTTATCATAGTTCAGGATGCCTGCTAAAGGTCAGTTTTCATAAAGAAAATTAAAAAAATGTGGGGGGGGGGGGGTAAATTATGTGGCATAGCTGGTGAACTGTATTTTTTCTGATGATTTGTAATCCATAATTTCCTTTAGGTGCATAATAACTTGTGTTAAACTTTGCACCGTCCTTAGCACTGTCCTTTCTACAGTATCATTTTACTCCTTTTGTTAATGTTAGCAGAAGAAGCATGCCAGACAGAGGAGCCATGATAGCAAGTAATTTTTAACCCAGATTGTTAGTGCCTCTTCTGGCATAGCAGCAGTCATCACAGAAGAAACTTACCAGATGTTCTACATGCAATGTCTCATATTTTTCTGATTTCCTGCCAAATTAATAAAGATTGCATTCAGTAATGCCAGACATTAAATTTTCATATATCAGAAAATGCATGGTGATAAAGAAAGCCTGTTTTTCTGTTAAGTTTTTAAACGAGTTATAATTGTGTCTTTCAGCTTTTCCTGGTTAGGGGTCGCCACAGCGGAACTCCGGTCCGCTAATGATTGGCAGTAGATTTTTACGTGCCGAGTTGCCGGCCCTGACGCACAACCTTCAACGAAGGTACGCCCGTTCACGCATGTCTCCACACAGAAGACGCTCTAGCTGAGAATCGAACAGGACAATGTCTTATTGTGAGGCGACAATGCTACCGCAGCACCACCACCGCAGCATTAAATGAGTTATAATAATATGTTAAAATTGTAACTGATCTTCAGCCTTTGTCTTCCCATATGTTCAGTTTTGTCTGGAATTTTTGAGCAAAGAAGTTGAGAGGTATGCTATTGATAAAGTAGGATTGATGTGTGATGTAACCCTGAGAGAGGCATGGATTAGAAATCGCTGTACCCTGAGTGAGAGAGATGATGGACTGATATTCTGTGTGTGTAACTAATTTTGGCACACGTGATGAGATGCTTTTTACAGGGTGTCTATATTACCATATTGAATGGGAAGAATGCCGAACGCTCATATGAGTGAAAGCGCACAAGAATTAACTTTTTTTTTGGGGTCACGGTACAGTGAGGATTTGAATATTTGCCGTTTCCTCACTGTGGTGCGACCTTGGAGTAGGAATATGTATTTAGCTGGGGGGGGGGGGCACAGCCCCCCCACAATAGCAAGTTTGTTCTTCTGCGTTTTCGCTCATATGAGCGTTTGACATTCTTACCATTTGATATGGTAATATAGACCCTTTTTACATCGAAATGATGCAAATGCCACAATATGTTATACACCGTGGGTGTGTGCTTCTGATTGCATCAAGGTTTGAGACACTATCACACGTACATGCGACTTGAAAGAGAGGGGATTAACTGATGTCCTTGACTGATAAAGGGTTTGACATGTATTATTTCATTAGGTTGGCAGCACAGAGGACTAAAGGTCTGATCCTTTAATGAGCCACTTCCTTTGTCCAGGGTAGAGGGTTTGATTCCTTCATCTTTCATTTGCCTAATTTGTGACTCTGAGTAAGTTGCTTAATCAGATAGTGTTCCTGTGTCACACCTGAAAAGGGACAATTTGTCCAGTGGGCTTACCTGGCGAATAGATAAAATTAAAAAAAATATCTCCCCTGAGCTGGAGGAGTCTGTTATGATAAACATTGGGGCAATATAATAAATAGCTTTGACCAAAGCATAGAAAGTGATGTAGTGTGAGTAAAGGGTGTGTTGATGTTCATTTCTGACCTGAGTGATGTTCATGAGGTGGTTTGTCACTGTTTCAAAGGGTTTTTTCCATGTATTGCATACCCTTGATTGAGGCAAGTGTTAAAGTAATGGTGTATGTGAATCGATCATGGGCATATGCTTGCGTTTCCCTCTGTGATTTAAGAGGTAATATGACATGCTATATATCCAACAGTGAGTCCAGATACGGGATGATATGATGTGTACCTCTCTGAGAGTGTTGACCTGGTGTGCTGCTTATACTGAATGAAGCAGGAAATCAAGTACCCCATACCAGTGATGGGGTAACATGTTCTGCACCACTGAATGAGAAGATGTTCTTCCTATTTGAAGCAAGGATTGGTGTGATCTTTTTTGTATTGTAAACCGAAGCACAGAATGCAGTGGTGTCCTGGGTGTTGGGGATGGTGTGTAATATACATGTATCCCAATGACTTTCCTTATTAGAGCTTGAGTTGATGAGATGTGTACATGTGATAGGGTATATAAGTCTGGGTATATTGCAGTGCATTCTCTGTTGATCTAATACAAACTAAAATAAAGCACTGCAGTTAGTCATAAATGGCCAGGCATGTGTATGTTTAAGTGCATGTTCAGCAGTTTGAAATGTAATTCCTTAATTTTCACCCTAACACATACTGTCATGGTCATCTGTGTATACAAGGATGCCTGTACTCTCAGCAGCCCCTAGTGGTGAATTAACTTGTTAATAAGATACCCAATTCTTTCCATTATCTTGATAAATCTGTTGAACTTTATTTGCACAATTGTGTTTGAAAGGATGTTGCACAGTTTTTATGATCGGAACCTATATGTTTAGTGGAGTGTAATAGATGACACAGAGCTAGTCTGACTGATGGTGTTATGTATGCAGTAATGAAGTAATTTACATTAGTTCATCAGCAATGACACCCAATGGATGCTGTATGGCATGCCTTTGTGGTGCTGTAATTAGATGTCACCAAGCATCTTGAGTGAGAGTGCAGAGATAACAGATTAGGAAGTAGATTCACTTGTGCTGGGTATCTGTTCTAACACAGAACATTGCTACTAGGGAGCTTTCTTTGGTGCTTATAGTCTTCATTTTCAAAATGATTAGTGTTTTTAACATCATGGTAGTAATGAATGCAATTCCTAATTTAGGGTATAGTTAACGTTTGTGAATTCAGTTTTACTCCAGTGTTTGCCAAGACTGCTGTTGTCAGCACCTGCAGTGTATGCAGAATTGCTTCTGTCTGTCTGTCCTATGGGGGTTATCCATATTGGTAACGTATTTAAGTATGCTTGGAAGTCTTTTTGTTATCCCAGTTGTTCTTTCTGTTAGAACTGTGTAAGTGTCCTTGTTCCACATTGCTGTAGTTTCTTCTTACATGTCCTGATATTTTATATGTTGGATACTGTAGTTGTTAGGTGTCAATGTTTCAGTAGTTAATCACACGATGTAGCTGGATGAAGTCATGACTACAGCCCAGGTAACCTGTGTTTGATTCACAATGCAGGTGTCTGACAGAATGGGTAGAGAAGGATGACTTTGAGTGTCTGATGCCAGCTTGCTTATCCTGAGGGGAAAGAAACTGCTAGGTCCAAGGCATTGCGTACACTTACTGGTCACTGGGTGACTCCTCCACCTGTAGTGGCAGAGGTAGCTTGCCTGTATCTGGTGGGGTCTTGCCTTCCAGTGAGTGAGTGACTGCCCCAGCTGTAGTGAGAGAGATAATCTTCAGAGCTTAGGAAATGTCTGCCCAGGCAGCTATAGAGAGTCCTTCAGCAGCTTGTAGGGAGGGACAGTAAGCTACTCTGCAGGACCTTGCAAGGTGGTCTGCTCCGTAACATTCAAGTCTCACCACTGGTGCAATGCAAGGACCAATAGGGCTTTACATGCGGGAAAAAATATTGTTGTCATGTAGCCTGGGGATTCCTGACTTTTATCCCAGGGAATGAATGGGACGATTAAATGAGGGCGTCATGGAGCCATTGGGCAGGGATCCTACAGAAGCAGGCAAAGTGAGTTAAAAAAAAATAAAGCTTTCAGATATTTTTTTTTTTTGCCCCCCAAAAATTATATATATATAAAAATGTTTCTGCTGTATTAACTGTTGGTATTGGGTGGTCTCATGTGGTAGTCAAATCTGTGTATGTGTTTACTGGAGTAGGGACTTATCTGCCCATGGAAACTCTGGCAGAGTACACTACATGTTGTAAATTGCTGGGAGTCGCACAATAAACAAATGGATGATGAATCAGTCGATCTCTGGATAACAGGAAGTACAGAGCTTAATCTTTTGTATTAACAGACTATTTTATTTAAATTTCCATCTGTGATTTGGACACTGAATTATGAATTATCTGGAGAGAGAGACAGCAATATGTTGCATAAATTTTGTATTTAGATGGCGGAGGTTCTCAGCACATTTCATCTGCTGCAGGAACTCTTTATGTATCTTTATTAACAGGGTGGACTGATATCTCAGGCAGCCACTTTTCTTGAGCAAGAGCATGGACAAGAGTATTTAGAACATTCTTGCAGTTTATCAGCCAATAATATGAAAACCTAACAAGTAAGCTGTCGAGAATATGGCACATTTCATTTTTAACGTGAAAGTATCAAACTGTTAGCATCTAATGAATGAGTAACGGTTAAACAAACCCAAATGAGCAGAAAACTCGTATTATACTGCAGAGTGGCTTGTGTGGAATGGCAACTTTAAGGGATTATGATAGCTGTGTAAAAAGCAAAGCTCTTAAAGGCAGAATTTCTTAATGTTTTAAGAAAAAAATATGAAATGTGTTCTCAAATGACCATTTCATGGATACATTACCTAATCATTAGCATCATATACATCACTATAATATCATATTTTTTAGAAAAAAGATTGCATAAAACAGATTGTAGCCATCCTTTTGCTGTTTGGATATTGGAAGGTTATGGCTGCCTTTTTTGCTCTGCTTGCTTTTCATTTATATCCACTATTTTTCATCAAACAAGAGTGACATAGGTAGTTCTTCAATTTTTGTTTTTGTTTCTTCCCACAGTGCATCAGCCATTCTCTCAGCTAGTCTGTTATTCCCCCCTCACCTGGGGCAAGAGCCAGCCAAGAAGATGGGCTGCCATTTAGACAGCTGTCATGGGTTTTACGCTTATGGTCCTAATGCCCAGCCCCTTTGTGTCAGACATGTGCATTTGTTACCATGAGTATCCTTGTTGTACTCCCCTTCCATGGAATAATATGCACACACCGTCTCCAGGAAGCAGCACCCATGTGTGGAAACAGGTGCAGTGTTAGTGCAATCAGATAAGCTAGATAAGTGGAGTCCTCCACCGGCTTCATTTTTTTTCACATTACCATTCCGTTTTCTTGTGTCTGCTCCTTATACTCGCATTATTTTCATGGCAACATTTAATAGTCGGGTATATTCAGAGTGTACTGTAAGACATTGAATTGCAGCAATGATATGGTTTTCCATTTGTATATATTCAAGTAGTAATGGCCTCCAGTTTAAAGTGTTTGTGCCTTTTCTTCTGTACTGAACCGTAACCAGAAATATAAACTGTAACATTATTGTAATTAGTGGAATCACTATAGCATGTGTTTTTTCTCCTTGTTCTGTAACTAGACTGAGAGTTAAATGGGTTTGTGGAGTCAAAACCCACATACTTGGCACTTACAGACAATACTGTTATGAATAATATAAGACATTCCCTTTAATTTTTCTATAATTGTAATCATATTGTCCATCTGACTGTTGATGCATTGATGTGCAACCACATGAAAGCAAACATGCTCTGTATTAATTAACATTTTTTCAGTTAATGAGCATTATGCAACAGTGTTAAGGGGTTAAAAATAAAACTAGAAAAAACATTTATTTTATTATTTATTTGATGTTTGTTTACGGGGATAGTCTGACTAGGCAGGTGCACATTTTCAGCAGAAGCCCACGTGTAAAAACTCCAGTGGTTACAAAGGATACAAAAAGTACTTCGCAAAAAACATGTACAGAAAATTAAGTCATCATCATCCCCTCTCTCGATTCAGTGCCACACTCCTGCCTTTTTCAACACTCATGCCTGTCTGTCGCAGATCTTCTTTCACACACTCGATCCACCTCCTTGCTGGACGTCCTCATTTCCTCTTAACTTCTTCCTGTCTGTCCCAAATATTCCTCACCAGATTGTCTTCTGCTTTTCTACACATGTGCCCAAACCATTGTAGTCTGTTCTCTTTGATTTTTTCTGCAATTGGAGCTACTTTGGCTTCTGCTGTTGTGTCCTTTTTCTTCTCCTGTCCCACAGTGTGCATCCTGTGACCTTTCTCAGGCACTTCATTTCCATCACCTCTAGCTTCTTCAACTGTTCTGCCTTTACTGCCCAGGTTTCTGTACCATACAGTAGTACTGGTTACACCCTGTCTTGTACACCTTACTTTTCAGCTTCTTTGGCATTCTTTTGTCATAGACTACACCTGATACTCTATGCCAGTTGGCTGCAGCCCCTCTGATTCTAGCTTTGA
>NC_056737.1:10987145-11097145 GCF_019279795.1 Protopterus annectens
AAGAGAGCCAAGTTTAATATGAATTTTTTTATGGTTTGTGGTGCTTGTCAAATTTTACGTTATCTATTGTGACACCAAGTAGTTTAGTGTGTGTTATAGGCTGTATCTTGATGTTATCAGAAGAATATATTTGAAAGGCAGATTGTAGGTGTTTGGTTTTATTAGAGAAAATCACGAGTTTATTTTTTTCAGATTTAGGGTTAACTGGGTGTCAGAGAGCCAAGACTGTACTGCTGCAAAAGATAGCCGGGTGATTCCTTGTAGTCTGGAGAGTGAGGGGGCTGTGCAGATGAGTGTAGGGTCATCTACAATTTTAAGATTGTGGGTAGGCTGGTAGCAGTGTTGGTAAAGGTGTTAAATAGGAGTGGACCGAAGGATGGAACCTTGAGGTACTCCTGATGAAACCGCTAATAATGAGGACAATTCACTCTGCCATTTTACAGCTTGTTCTCAGCCGGTTAAGTAATTGTGTAACCAGGTGAGGGCAGAGCTGTGTAGTCTGAGAGAGAGAAGTTCATTTAGTAGTTTTTAATGTGAGATTGTCAGAAAAGCTTTTGACATGTCAAGGAATATTGAGGAGCCAAGTTGACCATTGTTTCTGTGTTGGTCAATGGTGTTTGTGAAACTTAAAAGAGCAGTAGTAGTACTGTGGTTACGTTAGATGTCATGTTAGGAATTAGTGAGAAGGCTGTTAGTAGGTAGTTTGAGCTGAGAATGGATAAATTTTTCTAGTATTTTGGATAGTGGAGATGAAACTGAAATTGGTCTGTAATTGGATATGTCTGTCCATGTTCCTCCTTCGTGAAGTGGAAGTCTGTAGTCAATTTTTCAGATTTTAGGAATATATTATTCAGTTATGGAGTGACTGATCAAGATGGAGACTGGGTAGGCTATTGCACTGAAAGCCATCTTAAGGTATTCAGTGGGTAGATTATCTGCAGCAAGGCAGGTAGGTTTAAGCTTACATAGCATCTTTGTTATGGTGCTGGTTTGAGTGAGGGAGAAGATATTAGAAGCTGTGGTGTGGTCTAAGGGAATGGTTAGAGATGTATTATTGGAAGATTTGGTTAGGTTTAAAATGGAGTGAGTAATAAGTATTGAATTGAGTGTCCGTACTATCTGATGTGTTTGTACTGTTAGGAGTTGAGGTATTTGTTTGACCAGGGTGCAGTAGCTGATTTATAGAGGCCCAGAATTTTTGGGCATTGGTTAATGTAGCAAGTCTTTCTCATTTTTAATCTGTTTCTTGGCTTTGTTTCTGAGTTGCCAGTAGGGGTCTTGGGTGGCTTGGGTTTTGTTGCACTGGAAATGTGCCTAAGCTTTGTCCCTGGTAATAAGAAGTGACTTAGTTTCTTTTGTTAGGCAGGGGGCAAAGTTAGTTTTTACTTTAATCGTTCTGGAGGGTGCATGGCTGTTTAATGTTTAGGAAAGTATTGTTGAAATGTGATACAGCTGTGTCTAGTGAGAGTGTTAATACTGGAGTCCAGTCACATTGCTGTAGGGTTGATATAAAAATTTGAGGTCAAAACGTTTTTGTATTATGAATTTGTCTGTATAAAGTTCTTTTGGGTGGGGTGTTATTGTCTTAGCATGTAAGTAGGAAGTGGTCACTAATACTGA
The DNA here is from genome assembly GCF_019279795.1 of Protopterus annectens. Lineage (NCBI taxonomy): Eukaryota > Metazoa > Chordata > Ceratodontiformes > Protopteridae > Protopterus > Protopterus annectens. Next base: position 10,988,766 of record NC_056737.1, read on the forward strand.
CTGGGAGGCAATCTGAGTGCTTGACAATTGTTGGTTTGTTTAAGATCCAGTCTAGTATTGACTGTTGTTTTTTTTATCTGCTGTGGTTGGGGATTGTATCACCTGGGAGAAGCCGTGTAAGGTTATGATGGAATGTCAGAGGTATAGGCTAGCCAATCAGTGTTAAAGTCACCCATTGAGTAAAAGTTAGGGATAGCTAATGGAGTAAGTCCTCAGTTATGTTAGGGTTATTTCCAGGTGGAATGTAAACTTCTGTAATTGTTATGTATTTGATGGGGTTTATTTTGATTTTAGTAAATAGCATCTGTGCATTATTAAGTATTGGTGGGTTTGCATCTAGATGCTCAATTTTTAGACTATTTTTATGTATGTGATGGTTATGCCACCACCACGTTTGTTCTGTCTAGTATGTGGATATTGTAGCCTCTGGGCAATATTTCGTTATCACTTACCACAGATTTTAACCAGGTTTCAGTTAAAATGGCTATGTCTGGTGAATAGAGCGAGGGATACATGAAAGGCTGGCTACATGCCCCCAAATCCTCAATAGTGCTTTGGAAAGATAATGAAAAGGTTACTTCATCAGGTGTGTTGCTGAAACATATAAGAAGGTGTGAGCCATAGACATGTCACCCAGTCATACTGCACATGATGGCATTTATTGATTGATTGAATCAGTATTTTTATTTACTGTAGTTGCCGCCTCAGTTCTGGACACACATACAGTTATTCTGTGCACTGCAGCAGCCCTATAATCTTCAGACTGAGATGAAAATTCTGACAGTGTGCTATGCTAGGACATGGATGCTAGGATTATACTGGAATGCAGACAATTTTTACCATTTTGATCATGTTCCTGGTTAATTCTCTATGCAAAATTTCTAGCACACTAAAAGATCCAGGTAGGATTGCAGCAACACATGACACCTGCCCTTCAGCAAAGGGGGCAGTGTTACATCAACTTATTCCTTGTCTTGGTTAATAAACCAGTGACAAACCACTGTGTTCCCTCCAAACACCGCTTTGCTGGCCTTGTAACATCGAGTACACTAATCAGATATACTGGCAACATAGTCTGGAATGACCTCCACCCCATGTTAGTGGACTGGCTGCCTTTAATAGTTTTACATAACAGTGGGTCACAAAAGTGCATTTTCAAAGTTTTTTTTTCTGGGTAAACATCAGACAAAACATATTCCAGACATACTTGGCTACAAACATGTTTGTATTTAGGATTTGTTGTATACTCTGCAAATATGCTGAGATCCATCTTGTTTGCAAACCATTTCACCTTTGCATTTTTCATGACTGTATTTGTTACACAGTGAGGATTGTACATTTGTCGTTTTGTTTGTTTTTTTTTTACAAGGCAGACTGTGTTGCAGCACTGTCTCCCTTCCTGTAATGTTCTTAGTCGTTTGTGGTGGATCATGCCTTCTGTCTCCTCCTAGCTAGGCTGATTTTCTTTCAGTGTTTAAGGCATGTTCTTGCATGTTTCCATTTTGCTGCTTAATCACTTTAACATCCTGTGATCTAAGCAGGCCTTTAGCAGAGTCCGACAATTTTGGTTTTTACATTTTTTTCTTTAAGCCAAGGTTCCAAGTGGTTATTAGCATTTTTAATTTGGGTATTGGACTTTGCACCTTTTTTGTGTGTGTGGGAAGCGGCAGAATTTGTCACATTGTCTTGAGTTTTATTGAACATTAAATTTATTACATGGAATATCTTGCAGAATGAAGAAAGCTGTGGGCATTTGCCATTAACAAATGCTGTTGGTATGACAGTGCTCTCAAATATCTAAAAAATATATGTAAGCAGTAGCTTTAAAAGGAAGAGATATGTAGTAGTCAATTAATTTTATTTTTTTATTCAGACCATGTTTCTTAGCCATTGTAGTGCATGCCTTTTTTAACCTTGCTGATGGTGATAAAACAATAGTCTTATTAATTTTAGTTGTGACAGGTTTCAGGGCAAATCATCAACTCTAGTAAATATGAGGTAAATACAGTGTATGGTAACTGAACATGTATGATGATTCATAGACAAAAGATCTGCTTTTGTTATGTGCATGTGTTACATCAGGATTAGTCAGAGTTCCTCCTACCCGGAAATGACTTGTTCACCAGGTGGTCTTCAGACTTCGACTGTTTTGATGACAGTCTGTGAAACAGAATTTTCTACAGACTTCTTACATTATTACTCATGCTTGAGAAATAGTTTAAACTGCATTCAGTTTTATTTGAAATTTAATGTAATCATATCTCTGGGTTTTTTTTTCAGCTCTTTTAATGTGCAAGTTAGAGTGAAGCATGCTTTGTTTTGAATGTTTATTATGTGCAGTTCACTTGGCTACTGGTACCTAGCAGGGCTGTAGTAGTCACAATGCCATTCGAAACAGTAATACAGGGCTGTTGCCCACTATTAATAATAATATTGCCAGAGAACAGCCATAGCTTACTTAAGAGATGGCACTGGTTTAGGCCATGCTTAAAAACGTCTGTAGATGACATGCTGTCTCTAGGTTAAGACCATCCACATGGAATATTTGCCCATCAGAGCAAGAAAGAATAAACATTGAACAGCTTCAAAGCTAAACTGAATGAATATCTTCTTAATGATGCTAATTGCACTTGCTTCACCGGTGGTTGTGAAAGCAGAGATCCTGCTAGAGTCCTCTGCTTGGGGTAGGAGAGATGGCTGTTGACCACTTAATTCTGTCCTCTGCATGATTTCTCTATCTTTTCTGAACACTATGACTTGAACACTTACCTGCTTTAGATAATCAGAGAATTTCTAGTGCCCACCAAATTTACTTATTTAGTAATCCTTCAGACTAGTACTTGTGGTGCCCAGTCTGACAAAGCAATAGGTTTTGTCCTGTGCAGGTGAACCATGTGCATGTGCTTTATTGTGATCCACTCATCCAAATGTGAGTATCAACCATTTTTTGAGGACTAGTACTTAAAATGGGGATGTAACCCCCCCCCCCCCCCCATCTTCTCAAGGTAATGAACACTTACAACTACAGACACCCTAGTGTATGCACTTAAATATTTTTCTGCTTTGGGGAGCTTTAATGCTGTCAGTCTCAGTATTCAGCCCCCCCCCCCCAACCAATTACTTCCGCCATCCCCTTCTTAATTTTTAGACAGGTTAATTCCAGGTAGAAGGTAAACACTAAAAACATTTATGGATATCAATATCAAGATACAATTGGTAACAACATTTTAGTCCCTTCAGTTTTATACACAGGTCAGGCATATTTTTATCAACCAAAGGAGATGTTGTGGACAGTAATGATTTTAAGGATTTTATCTGGAAAGGAAAGAGGGCAAGGGTCAAGTGGGATAAGTTGATCCTTCTAGTAGAACGATGAGGTTTAGGATTACGTGATTTGAAGGGATATTTTAGAGGTACATACTTAAGGTTCATATACATAACACGAGTAGCAGATATCATTCAAAGTGGAAAGGGATGATGATGAAGTGGAGGGAAATTCAAGAAATAAGGAAAGAGTGATTTTGGATGCAGATCCTTAAGGAGGATAACAGCCGTACAAAATATTATATTTATAAAGTACCAGAAAGTATTCTAAGAACTAAGCCAACAAGAGACTGTAAAATAATAATGTTCATCTTGTTACCCTGCTGCAGTCATCACACTTGGGTTATCCTGCCGTCAGGCGGTTCCGCAGTCGGCCCGAATTCCAAAGTCTTGGTCTGGCGTCAGTTGCTGTCGCTTCTTCCCTGACGTCAGTGCGTCAGGGGTATATAAGAGGCATCCAACGTCATTTTCTTCAGTCTTTCTTGCCGCGCGGTGCCCGAAGCAGAAGCAGTTCGCAAGTGCCGGTCGGCCGACACCTGAGATTTTCAGTCCGAAGTCTTCATTAAAGCTAAGTACCCCTTGGGGAACATTTTCTTGCCTCAGACCGATGTCAGAAAAAGTTAACGATTGCATTTCTTGTGGGAAGCAAATACCTCATAAGGACTTCCATTCCTATTGTATTCCTTGCCTAGGCCCAGACCACGACGTCACAGGTTGTCGGTTTTGCGCTAGGTTTAATAAATGCACTATCAAACGCCATTTTGACTTTGCACGGCATTACTTTGGTAGGAAATTTAATTATATCATGCCGTCAGAGCAGTCGACGACCGCAATTCATAAAAAAACGCAAGGATAAGGACAGGCAGCTTAGGAATAAGCCAGATCCCGAGGCCTCAGCTGGGCCTGTCGCCGGTTCTCCGGTTTTCAGTGAGGCACCTATGCAGCCCCTGACGACCGCAGAGATGGAACCCCAGACAGCTGCCGACTCCCAAGCGGAGTCTACTATGCCGATGCAGCCATCTACCGACACCAGAGCAGAATTAGACACCGGTGCATTGGAAACACCTTTGGTTGCAGAAGGTGTCTTCAGACCGACTACACTCACCATTAAATCTTATGCTAAGCTTAAAACTCCTTTAAAGCCTAAGAAAACTGTTCATCAGTCTACAGGTCAAGGCCCCATGCCTAAGAAACAGATGCTTAAGATGGCTGAAGATTTAATTACCCTTATCAGGGGTTTCCATTCCCCTAATGATAAAAGATCAAGACAAGAGGAGGATTATGCATCCTCTGACCAGGTTTCTCTCTCCTCAGATTCTTGTGAGGAACAGGATTACACTTTCCACCTTATGAGGATTCTGATGCTGAAGACGCTATTCCATCAGCATCTCCCCCTGAAGACTACTCCTTTGGGGAAACATTACATACCATGAGGGAACATTTCCACTGGGAAGGCTAGGATTACTCAGATTCTAAGAAAAGGCTCCGGGAGTTCCTTTTATTACCCCAGCACAAGACCTCTTGCTATCCCTCCTGTTTTAGATATTGTGGATGATGTCTACTTGGAGTCTAGTTTAAATCCAGACTCTCTACCTCCTGCTGCAGCCAAACCAGACAGATACTGTAGAGTACCTGACTCACCCAAATTCCTTTATAAAAGCCCTATATCTGACCCATAAACCATTTCCCAGGGTCCTAAGGGAGCAAAAGCTTCTATGGCTAAAAATCCTGTGCCCTCTGAAAGAGATTCCAGAGCCCTAGATAGATGGGGAAAGAAAATATACACCTCTGCAACTCTGGTTATGAGAGCATTAAATTGCCAGTTTCACATGTTGAAATATCAACAATTCCTGATGTCTCAGTTAAAACAAAAAATGAGCACACATTCAAAACAGCCTGAATTCAAGGAAATGCAGGATCTGTTGCATGCAGCTGAACAGGTGGGCAAGCATGCTTTACAATGTGGATTTGATTAATTGGAAGCTTCCTGTAGAGCAGCTGCTACTGGCTCTGTCATTCGTAGATATGCTTGGTTAAAAGAGCAAACCCTCCCTGACCATGTTAAAGCATAATTATTAGATGCAGCTTTACAACAAGATGTATTATTTGGTGTCAAAGCAGAAGAGGTTTTAAAGAAAATGGAGGATAAGGCTAAATCTATGCAAATGGTCAAGGATTTCTTGCAGGTACAACCCCCTCGCTTCAGCAGAAATTGGCCAACAAAAAATTGGTCCTTTCCAGCTTCAGACAGATCACAGAGGGGCAAATACAGATGCCCAAGGGGCAGAGGTCAGTCACAGGGCCCTTACAAACCTCGCCAATGGGGTTCTGCTACCCATAAAGGAGAAGACAAGCCCCAAGCTAGCAGAAGGCAGACACAATGACTTTATCCTCAAACTACCAAGAAAATCTCTCCTGGCAACACCCTTGGGAGGGAAAACTAGCATTTTTTGCAGACAACTGGCACATCATCACAAAAGACAAATGGGTTCTAAACATTGTCTCTCAAGGATACCAGATTCCACTTTCATACCTTACCAAGGATCAAAGGAATGCCAAACCTGCCACCAAATCAATGGGCAGAGGCACAAAAACAAATTGCAGCTCTCATGAACATGAGAGCCATTCAACAGGTACCTTCACAGGAGCAAGGACAAGGATTTTACTCAAGACTCTATGCAGTTCCAAGAAAGGACAAAGCATGGAGACCCATTCTGGATCTTTCAATTCTGAACACCTATCTGCAAGTGCCAAAATTCAAGATGCTAACACTACAGCAGCTTCTTCCCATGCTGGGCAAGAATGCTTAGCTAGTCACTTTGGACCTCGAGGCATACCTGCATGTCCCTATCAGACAAAATTGCAGAAGATACCTCCGCTTCATTGCAGGTTCAATGCATTATCAATTCTCTGCACTGCCCTTTGGCTTATCTACTGCACCCAGGGTCTTCACAAAATGCCTGGCACCAGTAATTGCATACTGCAGACAAAGAGGAATTCAAATATACCCATACCTGGACGACTGTCTTATTCAAGCAGAAAGCAAGGACATTCTTTTACAGCATCTGGCATTTGTCAAACACCTTCTACATTGCCTAGGGTACACAGTAAACGAAAAGAAATCAAAACTATTGCCCTCACAAAACATAATATTCCTGGGTGCCAGCTTGAATACAACGGCCCAGATGGCTTATTTCACGCCAGACAAATGACGACAGCTGTTTCAATATTTCAAAATAATGGCAACAAAGACCCAACTCCCTGCAAGAAAAATTCTGCAGGCCTTGGGATTCATGGCATCTTGCATACTACTAATACCATTTGCAAAACTGCATATGAGGAAATTACAATGGTACCTGAAACGTGTATGGACTCAGCACAGCCACAGCTTGGAAACAATGATTCCACTCATTCCCTGCCTTCAACAGGAGTTTCTATGGTGGGCACAGGCATGTCACCTCAACAAGGGTCAGCCTTTCACCTTACACATAGCCAGGCAAACTATGACAATGGATGCATCTGACTATGCCTGGGGAGCACACATGGCAGGACAGTGCATTCAGGGCAAATGGACTACAGATCAGAGACACCTGCATATCAATCAAAAAGAAATGCTAGCAGTGCAGAATGCCCTAACATCTTTCAAGGACCTTCTACACCCAGGACAACTACTAATAAGGACAGACAACACCACAGTTATGTGGTACATAAACAAGCAAGGGGGCACACATTCCTACCCTCTATGCAGGCAAGCAGTGACCTTGTGGAACACTGCATTGTCTTACCAGGTTCAATTACAAGCACAATTCCTGCCAGTAAAGAAAAACACATTGGCAGACGACCTAAGCAGAAACATCATGGATCCACAAGTATTTGCAATGATAGCTCAAAAACGGGGATGCCCAGGCATAGATCTGTTTGCAAGCCCTTACAACCACCAACTTCAAAAATTTTGCACAAGGACTTTCCATCCACTAGCTTGGAAAGTGGACGCCCTCTCATTCAGTTGGAAAACATTAACAGTGTATGCCTTCCCTCCACTGCCTCTTCTAGCAAAGGTACTGCTGAAAGTCAGATTAGAGAGGCTACAAATGATTCTCGTTGCACCAGACTGGCCACGCCAACATTGGTATCCAATTTTAAGGACCATGGCCCAGGGCCCACCATGGATTTTGCCACAAATTCCTCACCTGCTCACCCAGCGAGACAATCTGATTCTACACAGCCAGCTCAAGACTTTAAACCTGGCTGCATGGCAAATTACCTAAACATCCAGCCAACACTTTTATCCAAAGCTGTTATGGATGTCATTCTGGAGGCCAGAAGGCCCAGCACCAGGAAAACCTATTTAGACAAATGGAAAAGATTTTGCGCCTGGAACCAGGCTAAAGGCCTAAATCCCTTGGAGCTGAACATTCCTCAGATTCTGCAATATTTAACTGAGATGTTACACAAAGGACTTTCCTTTTCATCTATTAAGATCCACGCCTCAGCAATTTCAGCTCATTACAACACAGATCCTCCTTTATTTTCACATCCACTCCTAAGACAGTACCTCAGAGGGGCTAAGAACTTAAGACCGCCAAGGAGAGCTCCAACACCTACTTGGGATCTCAACTTTGTCCTAGAAAAGCTTACACTGCCGCCCTTTGAACCAGCTTTTTCAGCTGATTTAAAATTTCTTTCATGGAAAACTGCCCTACTACTAGCAATAACCTCAGCTAGAAGAGTCTCAGAGCTACAGGCACTAATGGCAGTGGAACATTTCCTCTTTTTTCATCAAGACAGAGTTTCTCAATGAAGTAATCCTTCCTTTATGCCAAAGGTGGTATCCAGTGTGGCCCTAAACCAAACCATTCACTTGCCCACCTTCTTCCCAAATCCCCAGAACACAGGAGAAAGACTCCTGCACTCTTTGGGCATTCACAGGCAATTACGTTACTACTTGGATAAAACTAAGGCTTTCAGAAAAACTGACCAGCTCTTTGTAGCCTATGCTACAGGATCACAAAGAAAAGCTATCTCAAAGCAGACCATTTCTAAATGGATAGGACATTGCATACGTTTCTGCTATACACATCATGGGAAACCAGTACCTGCTAATATTAGGTCCCACTCCACCAGGGCTACAGCTACATCAGCAGCCTTTCTCAGGGGAGTGCCAACCAAGGATATTCTGGAAGCTGCTACTTGGAGTTCAGTGCACACCTTCACCAAACACTATCACTTACCTCTTTACTCTAAGACTAGAGCTGGTTTTGCCACTGCAGTTTTGCAGGGCCTACTAGCTTCTTCTAACCGTGTTTGACTCCACCTCCCCTCCTTAGCTTTGGGATTCAACCCAAGTGTGATGACTGCAGCAGGGTAACACGACGAACAAAGTACAGTTTTGTACCTACCATAAATGTAGATGTTCGAGTGTTCACCCTGCTGCAGTCCAGGTTACCCTCCCTCCATCCCCTCTGAACTAGCTGAACTCATCTCTACCACTTTATCCTATTCTACCTCTGTGGTGTATTTGCTTGTACCTTAGGGTTTTGTTTTATTTTTATATAGCCATATGTATGTATGTATGTATATATATATATATATATATATATATATATATATATATATATATATATATATATATATATATATTTTGCCTACCTTTTGGGAGCACCTGCCATCTGGGGCAAGAAAAACTGAAGAAAATGGCGTTGGATGCCTCTTATATACCCCTGGTGCACTGACGTCAGGGAAGAAGCGACAGCAACCGACGCCGGACCAAGACTTTGGAATTCAGGCTGACTGCGGGACCGCCTGACGGCAGGATAACCCAAGTGCAATGACTGCAGCAGGGTGAACACTCGAACATCTACATTTATGGTAGGTACAAAACTGTACTTTTCTGATAGAGATTACTGCAGTCAGGGGTACGTAGGCAAGAGGGGAGTAGAATTTACTAGAGGAAACTGGCAGAGGAACCAAAGTATTGGGAGTAAGCACCTCGAGAGGGAAAGGTAGTAGAATGGAAAGAGTTCAAGAAGACATTTAGACTGCAGCCTAGAGACTGCCTTCCTTATCAGGGACTGCTGTCAGAGTGTGGGCAAAGAGAAAGCAGATGGTGGAGTCCTAAATGAAAGACCTGTTTGTGTAGAGTATTAAGCTGAGTCTAGAATAGAAGCTGCTGTTAAAGGGATAATTAGTAGGGCATAATAAAATATTGCAGGATAACTATAGGCATCAATCGTTGGAGGTTAGAAAGGATTGGGGGGAAAGATAGATTGGATAAGCACTTCTCAGAGAAACAGTGGGAAGACATGTGTGGCTGCTAAATATGCAACAAGGACTAGAAGATTAGTATGTTCGCTTGAAAGTGTTTGCATAGGTAATTTTATACCTCTAGCAGACTCCAAATAATTTTTCATCAGGTAGATTGGAAATGTTTGAAGAGTGATGGGGAAGAAAGAGGTAACTGGGAACACATGTTTTGCTAGTGTAGTAAGTTGGCAGACTTTTAAAAAAAAGTCTTTACAGAGTACTCTTTCAGAAATGTTGGGTGAGCAAATAGGATAACTAAGGAAATGATGATGTTGTTCATGTTTCACTGTTGCAGTCATCACACTTGGGTTATCCGGCTAGGGGTAGCCCTCAGTCGGCCCGGATGCTTAGTATTTCTGCGTCAGTTGCTTTTGCTCCAGGACTGATGTCAGGTTGTCAGTGGTATAAGAACAGGTAGCTGACATCATTACATCAGTCTTTCTGCTGAGGAGCCCGAAGCAGAAGCAGTTCGCACGAGTGCCGGTCGGCCGCTACCTGAGTTTTTGTTTCCAAAACTGAAGTTGAAGTCTTCTAAAACTAAGTATCCCATTGGAGATCCTTTTTTCTTGCTCTAACCAATGTCAGAAGAAGTTGACAATTGTCTCACCTGTAGAAAGCAAATACCACACCGAGATTTCCATTCTTACTGCATCACCTATTTAGGCCCAGACCACAATGTCCCTCGCTGCTGGTTTTGTGCTTTGTTCAATGCCTGAACTATTCATCGGGCCTTTATTGTAGCTAAATACTTTCGCTCTCGATCTCCATATTCCCAAATGGCTTCGGTAAGCCATCCGACTACCGATCTTCTGGAAAAACACAAGGATAAAGGCAGAGACATACCACACAGGTCCAAAACTGCTGACGATGCTTCCGTTAAGCTACTCTCCAGTTCGCCGGTACTCAGTGAGGTGCTTTCGCAGCCCCTGATGCCCGCTTCGATGGATTCGCAGGCCGCTACCGAGACCCGTTCGGAGTCCGATGTGCCGCGAGACTCTTCTTTGACTACGGGACCTTTGGATGTCTCTACCTTGGATGGGTCCGGAGCCGCTGTGCAGGCACCAGATTCTGAGGAAGTTCTTCGCACTACCGATATTCGACACAAACTAACGACGTCATTCGCATCTTCAGTTCTTTCTAAAACTACCGAGTTTCTAAGGCCCAGAGTACGAGCTACGCCAAAAAAAACCTATGACCCACAATCAAGTGCCTGCTTCCTTGCCACTATCACAGATGCTTAAAATGGCGCAAGACCTTGTCACATTGATTAGGGGAAGCCAGCCTTCCCCTGCTAAAAGGAAAAGAGACTTGTCCCCAGCAGCTTTATCTGACCCAGAGTCTGACGACTCTGAAGTTCCTGATTATGAAGACATGCCCTTATCTGGTTATGAGAATTCAGATGCAGTGGAATCCTTTCCTTCTGCCTCTCCTCCAGAGGATTTTTCTTTTGGTGAAACCCTATATACTTTGAGAGAGCATTTCCATTGGAAATGCCAGGATTTTCTTCAGTCCAAAAAGAGACTCAGGGAATTTTTAGATTTACCACAGCACAGTCCCTTATCTATCCCTCCTGTTCTGGATGTTGTGGATGATGTCTTTATGGAATACAGTCTAACTCCTTATACTTTACCTCCTGCTCCCAGGAAAACTGACAGGAACTACAGAGTCGCTGACTCACACAGATTTCTTTTCAAGAATCCTACTGCTGACCCAGAGGTCATTTCCCAAGGACCTAAAGGAATAAAAGCAACTACAGCTAAGAATCCCACCCACTTGGACAGGGATTCCCTAGCGTTAGACAGAATCGGGTAAAAAAGTATACAGCTCTGCAACTCTTGCCATTAGAGCGTTAAATTGACATTACCATATGCTGAAATACCAGCAACATACTGTGGAACTTATTAAGCAAAAATTATCTACCTTCCCTGACTGTGCAGAAAATAAAGAATTACAGGAGCTTATGCATTCTGCAAGCCAAATCAGCAAGCATACCCTGCAGTGTGCGTTGGACACCCTAGAAGCATCTTGCAGGGCAGCAGTCACAGGTTCTGTATTTGGCATGCCTGGCTTAAGGAACAGACCTTGCCAGACCATGTCAAATCAAAATTATTGGGCGCACATCTGAACAAAGACAATCTGTTTGGCACCAAAGAAGAAGAGGTTTTAAAAAAGATGGAAGAAAAATCTAATTCTATGCAGACAGTCAAAGATTTTTTGCAAGTACAGCCTCCAAGATTTAGTAGGCATTGCCCCTCGAAACATTGGTCCTTCCCAGCCCCATCAAAGCCACCTCAGACTAGACCTAGGGGAAACAGACCTCCCTCCAGACAACAGTCTCAGGGTATGCAGAAATCTAAGCAATGGAGTACCTCCACTTCTAAAACCCGGAAATGACTTGTTCACCAGGTACGCCATCCCCTTATGGAAAGAATTCACAATGACTTCTCAACTCCTCCCCTCACCTCTGCCCAATTGCTCGTGCCCCTAGGAGGAAAACTTGCACACCATGCAAAAAACAGGGCCTCCATCACCAATGATCAATGGGTCTTCAACATAGTATCCCAGGGGTACAAATTTTACTTTCACTTGCTGCCAATCCCAAAAGGGTTCCCAGATCGTCCTCCGAACCAGTGGGCAGAGGCACAAAACCAAGTTCAGTCCCTGCTGTCCATATGGACAATTCAGCTTCCTGCAGAACAGATAGGCCAAGGTTGTGTAAAGGGAAGGCCCTTGTTGTGGTTGCAGGTCCTGAGAATGTTGGTACCAAAGACTTTTAAGTACCACTGAAGTTTCCTCATATGCAGTCTGGCATATGGAATTAGTAGAATGCAGGAGGCAGACTTTTTCTGGTACCCAGAAAAGAGGGCACCTGGTGCCCAATCTTAGATCTATCCATTCTAAACACCTTCCTGGTGGTACCAAAATTCAAAATGCTCACCCTACAGCAGCTTCTCCCTATGCTGTCCAAAGATGCCTGGTTAGCCACCCTAGACCTAAAGGAGGCCTATCTGCATATCCCAATCAGGGACTCCTGCAGGAAATATCTACGTTTCAGGGCAGGATATATGCATTATCAGTTTTCTGCACTTCCCTTTGGCTTATCCACTGCTCCCAGAGTTTTCAGAACATGCCTGGCTCCAGCCATTGCCTTTTGCAGACAAAGAAATATTCAAATGTACCCCTACTTGGATGACTGCCTGATTCAGGCAGACAGTCAGGAAAAGCTGTTGCAGCACCTGACATTTGTAAAGGACCTTCTAACCTCACTGGGGTACACAATCAACGAAAAGAAATCGGCCTTCAACTCGGCCTTCCTGAGAACACTGGAAAATATGAAGGTCTCTCCAAACACCATTATATTAGGCGACTTCAACTACCCAAACATAGACTGGGAGCATTACTCTAGCTCCAACACCCTAGCCCAAAGGTTCCTAGAATTTATAAACTCAAATACTATGGAACAACTTGCTACCACTCCCACAAGAGGGGAAAACATACTGGACCTGATCATCACCAACATGGGGACTCTATGTTCCAGACCAGAAGTGTATCCCTCACTGGTAAGATCAGACCATAAACTAATCTCACTGGATATTCACATCCCGACCCCACCCCCTGCCCAGAAAACTACAGTGAAAAACTTCTCTAAAGCAAATTTCACACTCCTCAAAACCGAGGTGGAATCCTTCAAAGCCCCCGGGCCTGTGGAAAATACGGCCCAGACCGCAGAATCCTTTATAAACTCATTCTATGAACACCTTCAGGAATGCATGGATCAAGCAATCCCGAATAAAACCAAGACCCAATCCTCCAAAGGCAGACGTCCTGTCTGGTGGACCCCAGCCATAAACAAACTATACATTAGAAGGAGGAAGCTACTAAATGATAGAGCAAAATCCCAAAAAGGGAAGGCATCACTGATCAGTATTAGCAAAAAACTACGGGCACTCATAAAATTGTCTAAGGCCAGCTTTAAGAGAAAAATTGCACAGGACACTAAGGATAATCACAAGGTTTTCTTTAGTTATGTTAGGAACCTGGGTGGTAATTCCCAGATATGCTCAGAATTAGTCCAAAATGACAAAAAATACACTGAACCCACGGACATTGCCAACATCCTAGATGACAGGTTTAGCACAAACCTCTCCCCCCCCCACCAAAAGGGCAAATATCTATCCCAGCAGAGTGCTGCCCCCCTGACATCTCAGATGCTTAGGTAAGAGCCGCCCTCTCCAAAGCAAAAAACACAGCATCAATGGGACCAGACGGTGTCCCGGGCTGCGTCCTACATGAACTCCAAGAAGAGCTAAACCCAAACATAAAACTACTGTTCAATCTCAGCCTTACTTCAGGATATTTGCCCAAAGAGTGGCGTACAGCAACAGTGGTCCCTCTCCATAAAGGTGGTGCCTCAACGGATCCTGGAAACTATCACCCCATAAGCCTGACTAGCTTAGTCTGCAAAGCTATGGAAAGGATCATCATGGACCTCATAAATAAAGATATTAGGGACCTACAGACACTGGATCCTACCCAGTTCGGCTTTAAGGGCAGATCCTGCCTTTTAAACCTGGTTGATTTCTTTGAAACAGTCACCAAGGTGATTGACGAGGGGAAGGTGGTCCACACAGCCTACCTGGACCTCGCTAAAGCCTTCGATACAATACCCCACTCGAGCATTATAGATAAGCTCACCAGCTTAAATATAAACCCCTATGTCACTAGATGGATTGCAAACTGGCTCAAGGGCAGAACCCACATGGTTAGAATTGCTGGAGCCATGTCAGACTCCAAACTAGTTACAAGTGGTGTCCCACAAGGCTCAGTCCTGGGACCTCTCTTGTTCGGTATATATTTCTCGGAGGTACAGGCCAACATGGAAGACTGTGGCTGACCAAGTTCGCAGATGACTGCAAACTGGGTGCCATAATCGACTCTCCAGCCGACACAAGCATCCTCCAAAAGGGCCTCATAGAAACAGACAACTGGTGCCAGAGCCATGGCCTCAAGCTAAATGCCAAAAAGTGTATAGTCATCCCCTTTGGCAAAAACAAAGTGCCCACAAATTACCACATAGGTGGTAATCCATTAAGTACAGAAGTAGTAGCATTATAGATAAGCTCACCAGCTTAAATATAAACCCCTATGTCACTAGATGGATTGCAAACTGGCTCAAGGACAGAACCCACATGGTTAGAATTGCTGGAGCCATGTCAGACTCCAAACTAGTTACAAGTGGTGTCCCACAAGGCTCAGTCCTGGGACCTCTCTTGTTCGGTATATATTTCTCGGAGGTACAGGCCAACACGGAAGACTGTGGCTGACCAAGTTCGCAGATGACTGCAAACTGGGTGCCATAATCGACTCTCCAGCCGACACAAGCATCCTCCAAAAGGGCCTCATAGAAACAGACAACTGGTGCCAGAGCCATGGCCTCAAGCTAAATGCCAAAAAGTGTATAGTCATCCCCTTTGGCAAAAACAAAGTGCCCACAAATTACCACATAGGTGGTAATCCATTAAGTACAGAAGTAGTAATTAGGGACCTGGGAACCCAAGTTGATAGCAATGTCTCATTTGACAACCACGTGGCCAAAGTGGTTAGAAAAGCATTTTATATAGCCCACCTAATCATGAAGGGATTCACATCTAGATCAGGGGAGGTCATCGTGCCTCTTTACTCATCCCTCATCAGGCTCATAATTAAGTACAATGCCCCTTTTGGAATGTACCTTACCAGACACCCTGCAGCAACTGGAAAGACCCCAAAAGTACCTCACCAAGAGGATCAAAGGGCTCAAACAGATGCCATATGCTGCCCGGTTAAAGAAACTCCAGCTCTACTCAGTGGCATACCGCCTGTTCAGAGGCAATCTGTGCCTGACGTATAAAGCCATGTCCAACTCGGAATTAGTGGACATGCTGCACCTCAGAAAATCCAAATCCCATCGAGCTACGCGCTCGAGAGACTTGAACCTCAGCACTGAAATAAATAGGACATGCTGGAGGGACAGATTCATAACCCAGAGGCTCCCTTCACTCTGGAATAAAATCCCAGTCCGGGTTAGGCAGAGTCCCTCATTGACTCTTTTCAAGAAGAATCTTGATGAGTGGATGGGAGATTGTAGGTTTACCCCGGGTATCACTTCTGTGTCACTGTTAGACAGAGGCACAGTATACTAACCTCAAAAAAGGGCATAGCAAAATAAATTTAAAATGGGTGGCGAAAGCCAAACACATTCTGGCTAGGCTTATAAATGCCCTAGGGCAGATAGCCTAGTATGAACCTATGAAATCCAAACTAGACAAACCAGCCAAAAATTGTATTCCTGGGAGCAAGCTTGGACACAACATCCCAGGTGGTATTCCTTACTCCAGAAAAACAAGCCTATCTGACCAGCTACTTCTCTCAAATGGCCACCAGACCCCATTTATCTGCAAGGAAAGTCCTGCAAGCTCTAGTGTTCATGGCCTCCTGCATTCTACTAATTCCATATGCCAGACTGCATATGAGGAAACTTCAGTGGTACTTAAAAGTCTTTGGTACCAACATTCTCAGGACCTGCAACCACAACAAGGGCCTTCCCTTTACACAACCCCAAGCCACCCAGACCCTAACCACAGACGCATCAGACTATGCCTGGGGTGCACATCTGGACGGCAGGTGCATTCAGTGCCACTGGAGCCCAAATCAAATCCATCTGCACATCAACCAGAAAGAGAGCTGTTCAGCACACTCACAGCCTTCAGATCCCTACTCTCTCCAGGGCCTCTTCTAATCAAAATCAACAACACCACAGTGATGTGGGGAAGTCCACTGTTACCCACTCTGCAGGCTAGCCATGACCCTTTAGAACATGGCCTCAGCCATGCATATTCACCTGCAAGCCCAATTCCTGCCAGGCAACCAAAACTCTCTGGCAGACAACCTAAGCAGAAATCTCCTAAACCCACACGAGTGGCAATTAAACCATAACACCTTCAGCCTTCTCACCCAGAAATGGGGTACCCTAAAGGTGGACCTATTTGCCTCCCAGTGCAACCACCAGCTCAGCAAATTCTGCACCAGGAAACCTCACAGCAAGGCCTGGAAAGTGGATGCACTGTCTTTCCACTGGGAAAACCTCTCGATCTATGCATTTCCCCCCTTCCTCTTCTTACCAGATTACTACTAAAAATAAAGGAAGGAGAGACCAAGGGTAATCCTGATTGCCCCAGACTGGCCACGCCAGCACTGGTATCCACTACTGTGCAGTCTGTCTCCATGGCACCTCCCTCAGATTCCAACTCTCCTGACTCAGCAGGAGGGAGAGTTCTTGCATCCACAATTGTACATCCTGAACCTGGCAGCCTGGCTTATTACTTGACTTCTCCTCCAGTGTCCAGCCTGACCAAGCAGGTACTGGATGTTATACGTGAAGCCAGATGACCCAGTACTAGAAAATCCTATTCTAACAAGTGGAAAAAGTATTGTTCCTGTATCCAGACTAAAGGAGCTGACCCAGCACAGCCATCCTTACCTCCCATCCTGGATTACCTAGCAGATCTACGCCACAGGGGCCTATCCTTCTTTTCCATTGAAATTCATGCCTCTGCCATCTCTGCACAATACAGCACTGTGCCACCTCTCTTCTCACACCCTCTCATCAAGCAGTTCCTGAGAGGGTTTAACAACTTAAGGCCACCAAGAAGAGCCCCTACCCCTGCTTGGAACCTTAACTTTGTGTTGTAAAAGCTCACCCCCTCCCTTTGAGCCTGCAGCTTCAGCAGAGTTAAAATTCCTTTCTTGGAAAACAGCCTTGCTTTTGGCCATCACTTCAGCTAGAAGAGTGTCTGAGCTACAAACACTTATGGCTGTGGAACCCTTCATCATTTTCCATGCTGACAGGGTCTCCCTTAGTACTAACCCAACTTTCATGCCCAAAGTTGTGTCCAGTGTGGCTCTCAATCAATCTATTCATTTGCCCACCTTTTTCCTTAAACCTCAAAATAAGGGGGAAAGGATCCTGCACTCTTTAGATGTGCATAGACAGCTCAGATTCTACCTAGATAGGACTAAGCCCTTTAGGAAATCTGACCAGTTACTAGTCAGCTTTGCACCAGGGGCAGAGGCAAGGCCATATCAAAACAAACCATCTCCAAATGGATAGCACACTTTATCCATTTCTATTACAAACACCATGGAAAACCACCCCCACAGGGGGTCAGAACATATTCCACTTGGGCAACTTCAACCTCTACAGCCTTTCTCAGAGGAGTCCCTACCAGGGACATTCTGGAAGCTGCTACCTGGAGTTCTGTTCACGCCTTCACCAAGCATTACCACCTGCCTATCTTTTCCAAATCCAGGGCGGGTTTTGCTACAGCAGTCCTGCAGGGCATACTAGCCAGCCCCAACACTTCTTGACTGCCTTCACCCATTCTTCAGCTTTGGGAATCAACCCAAGTGTGATGATTGCAATAGTGAAACACGAAGAACATAGTACAGTTGTATAGACTTACTATAAATGTAGATGTTCAAATGTATTCACTGTTGCAGTCCTGGTTTCCCACCCTCCAGCCCCCTTGTCTCTCTCTTCCTCTCTCTCTCTCTCTCTCTCTTCCTCACTCCTTACAAGGCTGTTGGTATTTACTTTTTACTGGTGGTGTTATTCCACCATAGCTTAGCTCCCTATTTTGGGGGCACATGACATTTGGGGCAAGAACAACTGATGCAATGGTGTTGGCTGCCTGTTTTTATACCATTGACAACTTGACGTCAGTCCCGAAGCGACACCGATGTAGAAATACAAAGCCTCTGGTATTCGGGCCGACTGAGGGCTACCCGTGGCAGGATAACCCAAGTGTGATGACTGCAACAGTGAATACACTCGAACATCTACATTTATGGTAAGTGTACACAACTGTACTTTCTTTGAGCTGGGATACCGGATCTGAAATGCCTTGACATTGTAAAGCCTTCTTAAGTTTAGTTCTGGTGGCTGCCAAAAAAGCAATAACTAGGAAATGTGGTGGCTGCCAAAAAAGCAATAACTGGGAAATGGAAATCAAAGTCTAAACCAACTGTATTTGCAGTACTGAATATTGTAACAGAGGTAAAAGAACAGGAAGTGGGATCTTTGGAAAAGGGTAGGAGCAAAGTACATTAAAAAAATGGAAATTGTGGGAATAATACATACAGAATAATGTTTTGGAAGAAAAGTGAGGTTTAAGGGACAGCAGTAATTCAGCAGTCTATGTAATGCTGGCTTGATGATTGTATAAAACCATATACATGATGTACAATGTTTATAACTGTGAACATGTTAACATAGTTTGTTTTCTGTTATATAAATGTATGTTTGCCCATGTCTGTTAACTGTTAATTCAATAAAGGTGTTTAAAAAACACGTGTTGTTGCTGGCCCCCTTCAAACTCTTTAGGTCAGTATACCTGCTTTGCCCCATCGTCCAAAATAAATTAGACCTGTTAATAACAGCCTGCATTTAAATTGGAACCTGTGTTCTGAGAGACAGCCTTACAAGACTATCTGCAAATATACAGAGCTGAGTATATTTTTCTTTATTATAGAGTTTAATTGTTGCTTAGATATCTGTTGTCTCACTCTTCTGAGAGGCTGATCTGCAAATATACAGAGCTGAGTATATTTTTTGGCTTAATAGTTGTACTATATCTCTGCTGAAACTGTCTTCCCACCCCCATTTTTTGCCTTGTCTTCAGCTGATATAACTGTTTTTTATAGCATGTGTGTTACCTAACTCAAGGTTCCCTTAATTTGACCTGTTAATAACAGCCTGCATTTAAATTGGAACCTGTGTTCTGAGAGACAGCCTTACAAGACTATCTGCAAATATACAGAGCTGAGTATATTTTTCTTTATTATAGAGTTTAATTGTTGCTTAGATATCTGTTGTCTCACTGTTCTGAGAGACTGATCTGAAAATATACAGAGCTGAGTATATTTTTTCGGCTTAATAGTTGTACTATATTAGTGGTTGCTCAGATCTCTGCTGAAACTGTATTCCCACCCCCATTTTCTGCCTTGTCTTCAGCTGATATAACTGGTTTTTATAGCTTGTGTGTTACCTAACTCAAGGTTCCCTTAATTTGACCTGTTAATAACAGCCTGCATTTAAATTGGAACCTGTGTTCTGAGAGACAGCCTTACAAGACTATCTGCAAATATACAGAGCTGAGTATATTTTTCTTTATTATAGAGTTTAATTGTTGCTTAGATATCTGTTGTCTCACTATTCTGAGAGACTGATCTGCAAATATACAGAGCTGAGTATATTTTTTGGCTTAATAGTTGTACTATATTAGTGGTTGCTCAGATCTCTGCTGAAACTGTCTTCCCACCCCCATTTTCTGCCTTGTCTTCAGCTGATATAACTGTTTTTTATAGCTTGTGTGTTACCTAACTCAAGGTTCCCTTAATTTGGCCTGTTGTTAACAGCCTGCATTTAAAATTGGAACCTGCGTTCTGAGAGACAGCCTTACAAGACTATCTGCAAATATACAGAGCTGAGTATATTTTTCTTTATTTTAGAGTTTAATTGTTGCTTAGATATCTGTTGTCTCACTGTTCTGAGAGACTGATCTGCAAATATACAGAGCTGAGTATATTTTTTGGCTTAATAGTTGTACTATATTAATGGTTGCTCAGATCTCTGCTGAAACTGTCTTCCCCACCCCCCTCCCTGTTTTTGGTTTGTAGTTAAATATGGTGGCTTTTGCAGTGTCCATCCCACTGTAGATTTGATCTAGGACACTCCCCCAGTCCCATCTCTTTACAGCATTCTACCTAATAAACCCTTTCTGCACCTGCTTTTAGTCCTTTTTAATTTAATTGCATTTTTCAAACTGTGTGTGGTCTATTATTGCTACCTACTCAAGCGTGCTAGCTTGCACTGCATGTGATTCGTTTTTACTACTGTTTTTGCTACTTTTCTGTAAAAAAAAAAAAAAAAAAAAAAAAAAAAAAAAAAACTGTAAGCCTGTTTCTTACCATTCCTGTAACTAGTGTTCCAGATACAGATTTGCTGTATCCAGGACTGTTTGTAAGCTTCTGAACCCCCCAAGCCTTTCTGTGTTGGAGGGAAGCCTTCTAGCTTATCAGTGCGAGTGGTAAGCATTAGGTAACCTGTCTACCACGTAAGGAGTGGTTCTGGCCCCGAATTTGTAGTTATTGGCCGTTTGGGCAATCTTCCATCTCTCTCAACTTTCTGATTTGAAAGCCTGCATTTGCACTTCTTTCTGTCCTGTAACTAGTCTAGTGCAGATACAGATTCTTAGTTTTAGCACTTAATTTTGCTTATTCATGCTCAGCACTTGTTCAGAACTTGTAAGCACTAAATAAGCTACTAATTACTGTAGCACTCAGTCTTCCTCATTACCTAGAGGAAAACAGTTTTTGTACTTACTTTTCTCACTGGCGTTGAGAAAAACAGCTCTTGTACTCACTTTCCTCACTTATCTAGAGGAAAATAGTTTTTACTCTGGCATGTCCAAGGGTCAGCTCCCAGTGTTCTCCCCTGTCTATCTGATGAATCTGGGCATCTTGAGGCAATGTAGAAATTGCCTCATGTACACAGACAACCCTCTCTCCTACCACCCAACACTACAACCTGTGAGAGATGCACTTATATAGCCACATTAGAGGTAAAGCTCTCTCCAACCAAGACTGAACCTGACAGTCATGAGGAGAAGGTAAACATTTGCACCACACCACACTCATCACATAGTCTCACTACGTTTACACCACCAAAATCCACACATAGAAACTCAAAAACATTCTCAGAGGCTCTCAATAATAATCTGCCTAAGCAACAGAGACCTCCAAAGCAGAAACACAAGCAACCTCCATCCCCCAACACAACCCAAATGACACATAGCCCACAGACTCAGTGTGCCACTCAAACACAGCCAATAAGGCAAAACAACATACCCAACACACTAGTCATAGGTGACTCTATAGTCAGGCACACTGATGTCCTACTCACCAGGCTAAACAAGGGGAAGGTTACTGCCAGCTGCCTGTCAGGTGCCAGGATCTGCCACATAACCCACGCACTCAGGTCACTCCACAACAAGTACAAACATGACTCTGTCATTGTCCATGTTGGTGTGAATGACTTGAGACGTACCTCCCTGGACTACATGAAAAGAGACATGGAAGAGCTCTCCGATCTTGTAGCCCAAGCAGGTATGACCCTAGCCCGGAGTAGCATTCTGCCATCGCCGAGAATGATACCGCAGTACAAGGACAAAATGATTGACTTCAACAATTCGCTAAGCTTCTGGTGTCATTCTAAGGGGATCCAGTATCTGTCTGCTTGGGATGACATGGTCAACAGACCACAATGCTTTGCCACAGATGACCTGCACCTGTCGCCCCTGAGATTCCGGATACTGGCTAAGGCTCTTGCTGCCCTTGTAGTGCCTTTTTTTAGGCAGGGTTCAAGTAACAAATTCACCACCATAACAGGAACAAGCAAGCAAAAACTGAGGGTAATGCCTCTCAATGCTAGAAGTCTAAATTTCAAAATGCACTCACTCAAGGCACTCCTTAAAATGGAGAACATCGATATCTGTGCAGTGACTGAGACCTGGTTCAAGGCTGCAGAGAGCACCCCTGCACTACCAGACTATAACTCATACCACACTTTTCGGTCATGTAACCTGGACCGAAACACCAAAGGATATCCACACCTCCACTCTAGTTGCTCAGCATAATGCATCCGAGGGTATCCAAGTGCAACTAACTCTTGGCAAAACTGCAATCCAAATTGTAGCTTGCTACAGATCCCCCACCATGCCCCAGGATTTCCACTCCTCTTTTCTTGATGTACTGGAAAATATTAGGGTTCAACCAAACACTCTAATAATGGGTGACTTCAACTACCCCACCATTAACTGGGAAAACTACTCATGTACCAACTCCTTAGCGCAACGCTTTCTGGAATTCATAACTCCAGTGCCCTAGATCAACTTATCCACACCCCCACCAGGGGCAACAATATCCTAGACCTTGTCATTACCAGCATGAGTTACTGGTGTTCCACACCTGAAGTCAACTCCTCATTGGTCCGATCCGAACATAAGCTAATCACCCTTGATATCCACATCCCACCCCCACCCCCCCCATTAAGGAAACCACAGTAAAAAAATTTCTCCAAAGCCAACTTCATGCTTAAGACAGAAGTAGTGAACTTCATGACACCAATGCAGATGGACAATACAGTTTCAACTGCTGAATCCTACACAAATGCACTCTGTAAGCACTTACATGAGTGCATGGATCGTGCTATCCCAAACAGAACCAAGACGCTATCCTCCAAAAAAGGGAATCCAATATGGTGGTCCCCTGCCATAAACAAACTGTACAACAGAAGGAAGAAACTGTTGCAAAAGAGAGTAAAATCCCATGAGTGGAGGAGCTCCCTGGTCAGCCTCAGTAAGAAGCTGAGATCCCTTATAAGATCCTCGAAAGCTAGCTACGCAAATAAAATTGCCACTAATTCCAAGGACAACCACAAAGCATTCTATAGCTATGTCAAGAATCTCAATGGCAATACCCAGTTACAGCACAAAGGCACGGAAATTACAGAACCAACTGATATTGCCAACATCCTGGCAGATAGGTTCAGTGCTAACTTTACCCCCCCTCACCCCCTAAAGGGCCCATATCTATACAGGAAGAATGCAGAGTCCCTGTAATCACAACTACGCAGGTGAAAGCTGCACTCTCTAAAGCCAAAAACACAGCGTCCATGGGACCAGACAACATCCCAGGCTGCGTTTTACATGAACTTTAGAATTAACTGGCTCCTCACTTAAGCACCATGTTCAATAATAGCCTCGCATCAGGCTTTGTGCCCACTGAATGGCGCACAGCAACAGTTATCCCACTCCACAAAGGCGGAGCCACCACTGATCCTGGGAACTATAGACCTATTAGCCTGACAAGCCTGGTCTGCAAGGCCATGGAACGTATCATCCTGGAACTCATAAACAAAGACATTGGTAACCTCCAAACTCTGGATCCCACCCAGTTCGGGTTTGTGAAAGGCAGATCATGCCTCCTGAACCTGATCGACTTCTTTAAAGCAGTCACCAAAGCCGTAGGTGAGGGTAAGGTAGTTCACACAGCCTATCTTGACCTCGTCAAGGCTTTCAACACCATCCCCCATTCTGGAATTATAGCTAAACTCAATAAACTAGGCATAAATCCCTATGTCACAAGATGGGTTGTCAACTGGCTTACTGACAGAACCCACACTGTAAAAGTTGCAGACTCCAAATCTGACCTCAAACCAGTGACAAGTGGAGTACCACTGGGTTCCGTCCTGGGACCACTCCTGTTTGGTATCTACTTCTCTGAAGTACAGGCTAACACAGAAGGCCTCTGGCTAATGAAGTTCGCAGATGACTGCAAACTAGGAGCCATAGTCAAGTCCCCAAATGATGTGAACATCCTACAGAAGGGCTACTCTGAGACAGATGCCTGGTGTCAGAGCCATGGCCTCAAACTCAATGCCAAAAAGTGCAGTGGCATCCCGTTTGGTAAAAACTCTGTACCCATGAACTACTTCATAGGCAGCAATCTACTTAACACCGAATGCGTGATAAGAGACCTTGGGACCCAGGTAGACAGTAGTATCTCCTTTGATAGTCACATCGCCACAGTAGTCAGGAAGTCCTTCTACGTGGCACACCTCATCATAAAAGGGTTCTCATCCAGGAAAAAAGAGGTCATCGTTCCCCTCTACTCGACACTCATTAGACCCATTAATAGAGTACAACACCCCTTTTGGAATGTACCTCACAAGACATTTGCAGCAGCTGGAAAGGCCACAGAAGTACCTCACAAAGAGGATTACTGGACTCAAACAAATGCCCTACACTGACCATCTCAAAAACTCCAGCTTTACTCCGTAGCATATCACCTACTCCGAGGTGATCTCTGCCTAACATATAAAGCTGTGTCATACCCAGAGCTGTTGGACATGCTACACCTAAAGAAATCCCAATCCCTCCGAGCTACACGCAATAAACAGGACATGCTGGAGGGATAGATTCCTATCCCAGAGACTTCCCATACTCTGGAAAAGGCTACCCATCTATGTCAAGCAAAGTTCTTCATTAGCACTCTTCAAGAAAAATCTTGATGAGTGGATGGGAAATAGGAAATACACCCCGGGGATCACTTCTATGTCTCTGCTCGACAGTGGCACAGGAAAATAACTTTCTTGGGTGACATAAACCAGGGAACCTTGTTGGCTAGGCTTACGTAGGCCATTGGGCCGATAGCCTAGTACCTACCTATGAACCTATATGTACACACACACACACACACACACACATATATATATATATATATATATATATATATATATATATATATATATATATTCTGGCTGTGGTTTCCGTGTTAAGATATATATATATATATATATATATATATATATATATACATATATATATATATAGTGTGCGTGTGTATACACATACACAAATATATTGTGTGGGTTAGGGTCGGAGTAAGCGCTAAGGAAGGGAATAGATTTAGTGTTGTACATGTGTGTCTGAGTGTTTTTCATATTGTTCATGTTACAAAACAGGGTTTTCGCTAAGGTAAGCTGTAGTGTTAGAGTTAATGCAGGAGCAGGGTTAGAGTTATCATACATTAGTGTGTGGGGGGGGGGCAGTGCAAGGCCATAGGCCTAGAGTCCCTAGGCTACTAAAAGAGGCTGAAACTCTATGCCTGTATTCACTGTTTTATAAACTTTTGAGGGGAGATTTCTTGCTGATGTTACCATTAGATATCAAGTTGTCCTAGATTTCCAGTTTCTCTGCAGAGTCCGATATCTCCACCAATTCTAGAAACAAAGACCTACATCTTTGCCAACATATAAATAATGCACACTAGAGGAGCAGACTCATATCCCAGCATCTTCCAAATTTTTGGAGTAAACTTTTCTACATGTTAAGCAGTGCTACTCACTGTTTCCTATAAACATGAACACGATGAATGGGTGGTTGTCTACAAATTCACTTTTGGGGATTTATTGGTATGGCACTCCATGTGCCTTAGGTAGGGTACTGACAAGCCATGTGTAGCCATGGGACTCAGTGGCCTTAGAATGTCTCCGAATCTATGCATATATAAAGTGGGCTGAGGAAAACCCAGGCAGAGAGCATTTACCTTTTACGTGAAAAAGGACTGGGAATCCAAAGCAGGTGCTCTGGGAAAGCGTTAACTATGGAGAAGGGCCTTATAGAAGAAGCTGGAAATTATTTCTTCCACAAAAACACAGACAGGGATGCCAGAGCTATAAAACTGAGCAAAGTAATTTGTTGTACATTTAATTATACTGCTCAACTTTCTTTTGTCTGTAAGAACCTGCCTTATTTGCACTTGCATGCAGTAAAGTGCACTATTATTTCTTCCTTTTTAAAGATGATGGTACCCATATAGGCTAAGTGGTGTCTCCTGAGGTACTGAAAAGCTTCTGATCTCTTCTTTCCTGAAGACTGTCTAGGTTAGCCTCTTTTTGTTCTGTTTCTAGATTTGGAGTCAGGCCATCTACAGTCTTGTTGCTTTCCTCTGAACCTGTCCTCTGTGTACATCGTTGTAATGGTTGAGTTCTGCAGAGTTGCATACAGTACCTTGATGCGATCGTACCATCTTTCTCTAATGGGAAAGGGGGTAGCAACTTGTTTTCTACTTAAAATATTTCTGCGTATGCATCCTAGCATTTCACCAATTTTCCTTGCTCCCTTCTCACATTGCGTGTGTTCTTTTAAGGTTAGCTGATATGACTGCCCCAATGTCCCATTTCCTTGTTTGGTGTTCCTGTAACTTATTCACTTGTGTGCACCATACCTAGGTTTTTGCTTCAAAGGTAACTCATGTAGCATTGCTTTGCTTTAACGCTGTCATATTTTGACTATTCCCAATGTCTTGCAGAATGTTTTAATTTTCCCACACCTCCTTTATCAGTAAATATGCAGTAAGAAAAAGGGTAATATTTTCCTTCCCAAGCTTTTGTACTGTTACTTAAAAAGACCTTGAAAATGACCTGCCCACAGAGATTGCAGCTTTGTGTGTGGGGGGCATGACATTTGGCTTGCGTAGCATAAAAGGCTTCAGTTTCAATATGGCGTTAACAGTCCCTTTTCATCTTCAATTTGTCCTTGTATTTTTGGCAGTGAAACTTCAGAAAGCTAGAAGAGAAACCCCTGGTAGCAAAGATTAAAAGCTTTCCATATATAGAAACTCATCAGTGCTTAATAGAGTACTTGCGCGTTTACTCTTAAGCGTTTCACCCCTTATAAGAATTCTGTAGCTTAATGACCTGTAAAGTACTGCTTGCCTTGCTTTGTCACTGATCCATCTGTTAGAACATTTTCTGTGCAATATTCAATACTCTAACTGCTTTTAGTGCCATAGGTAATGTGATGAATGGTGATTAAACAAAATGGATCTAGTGAAGGCTTTGGTATCCTTGCATCTGATTTCCAGAGGTAACAAAAAGAGTGCATTAAATCAAAATCACACAGATTTCCTCACTGATTGGCTGTCTTGCAGAAACGTGTTTCTGTAGGACTTTCAGCTCTTTTACCCAGCCACTGTGTTACCTTTTAGGTTTAGATGATATGTGTGTGTGTGTGTGTATTTAAAGAAGGAAAGACATTTCAGTTTGCATCGCCTGTGGGAGTTGATTTCAGATACTGGGCTATATTCTGTTACTAAGCTGACTGTGTTGCCCTTATGAATAACTTTGTGTAAGATTATGCATTATACATTTCTATCCAAGACACTTTGTTTTTGAAAACAAACTCGTGAAATACAAACACTCTTTATTTGCTTGTTTTGTTAGTGCTGCTGAATTTTTTGGCCTACTTGTATTTTTTGCCAGTTATTGCTGAGGGTTTGCTGCTGTCCTGCATTCACCCATGTCATTCTAGAGGGCTGACACACACTGGAGGCCGGTTGTCCCAGTGTGTACAGTATGAAGGTTGGGAATAAGTGCCTACCAAGCAGTAGGTGTCTATTGTAGCAGGCAGTGGGACCATTCTCCCTTCTGCACATGCTCAAACAGGCCTGCACTGTATAACTTCTGTTCATTTGTGCTGCCACTGTGAGGTGCAGGACATAGGAAAAAAAGTCTTACAGCCTAGAAGATTGGATGATGACCTCCCACATCCTGCTGTCATCCTTAGGGAATGATTAGCCAGTTTGTGTATGGGAGGGGTTGATGGTCAGCAGCTAACATGGAGAGATAAAAAGAGGGAAAATAGAATAATTGTGATGCTTCGTTAATGCATCCCTTTTGATCTTGTATTATGTGAAATTAATTTTTGTATGCAGTTGGATTATTATTAATTTACTCCAGTCTTTTGCAGTGCTGCAGCATAGTCTTCTCATTGCTGTCATTAAAAATGCATGAAGCTGCTGAAGTATATTGCCTGAAGTTTTCCTTGTTTTGTTAGAATGTTACCCTTGTCTGACCTCTGTTCCTAGCATTAGGAAACCATTAGCCCTTGTGATGTACAGTCATGGAATGGAACTTTGTGTCCGGTTCCTTTCTGTGATAGGCCATTTCAGAGATGTGTGGTAAGCTAGTGGTACAGGATTCCGAGGTTGTGGTGGTGTTCAAGTATTGCACACATGATGTATATGCTCTAGTGTGGCTTGTGCTGCAACCACTGCTTCTGTCCTTTGGCAAATGTGATATTCATTTATCAAATGCTCTGTACTTCCCTGCCTTTTCTGTCTGGTCTTCTGGCTTATTGCCTTTGTTTGGAACCATGGTGCAACTGTCACCTGTAGAAATCTGACTGCTGTATAGTTTAGCTAGTTTTACTTGATTTTTGTTGCAGGTCCAGAACCCTCTTTTTCTAAATCCATTCAGTGGATTTCAGCCTTGTCTACCTTTATAGAGGGGCATTTTTTTGGAAATGGATGCTGTATTGTTTTGGCATAACAATTGTATATCGAATAAACTGATGTTCCACTTAAATTTGATAGCTTGCCTCCACCCTTATAAGAGGGCTGTAAGCTAGTCCTGTGCTTTGTTGGGGTCATGTTTTTGAACTCATTTTGCCTTCATAAAGGCAGTGATACTTTTTCACTACCCTTTCTGTGATGTACCACTTCATCACAGCTCCAAAGTTGATCACATTGTGTCCTCAGACTGTATCCTCTTGCTCAAATTTTGTATTCTCTCTTCTTTTCAATGATAGTACCCAGGTGTGCTCAGTGGGTTCTAGAGGTACTTAGGTTTCAGTCATGAGCCCCCCCGCACACACACACGCACACGTTTTTCTTAAGACTGTACATGTAAAACTCTGCAAGTCACATTGTATATGGCTTGTGATACAGACCATTATCATTTTTGGAGATCTGCTTTAGAAAACCTCTACTGTTGTTATGTTGGTGAGGTCATCAAAAAGGCACACAGAGTTTTAAATGGATTCTCTGACTGTCTAGGGGGATTATATCTGTTACACAGCTTTTTTAGGGTGTTTGCTATTACTATTTTCAGTTTTTCCTTCTTGTTTTATTAACAGTGCTGCTGTGTTACGCAAGCAATGCATTCCTTTCCTAGGCTTTTACTCCCCAGATCCATTTCATTACTTTATTTAAGCTTCCTGGACCATTCCAACAATCTTCCAGCTTCTCCTCCCAGTCCTGTTTAACTTTATTTTGCATCAGACCTGTTTAATGTTATGTCATCAGTAAAAAAATAAAATAAAAAAGCACACTTTTTATCCATAGATATTATTATCCCTCCTCTATTTAGGTATGCAGTGATTCAGGACCTTCCACACATTTAGACCAGCAACTGCACAGACAGGGGTAAAGGTGGAGGTGTCTCAAGCTACATCAATAACAAACATACCTGTAGGTTGGTTAAACATGATGGTCTAGAATACCATACTCTATATTAGCAAACTGTAGATTACCCTATATGTACAGTGAAACCCATTGCTCATACTTAGACCTTTTGGAGACACTCTGCATTCAATCAAGTACCATACTCATGGCATACTTTAATTATTTCACTATAAACTGTGAATCCCATGCAGCCCTAAATTTGCAGGCTCGGAGATTCCTGTACTTTTTAAACACAAACATCCTGGACCAGTTAGTGTATATGCCTACTAGAGGTACACAACTTTGGGAGAATATTTAACCCCTCCCCCCCCCCAATTGTGCTATCTCTGGTGAGGTTAGACCACAGAACAGTCTTCTTTGATATAAGAATCAGTTTTGGAACACAGGTAAACCCTGTAGCACTAAGAAACTACTTCAAAGCAAGCTACCTTTTATTAAGTGATAACCTCTGTCAAAATTGCAAGGCCCTCCAAACCCAGATGACACACTTATATGAATGATTGCATAGTGGCTGCTGCACCTACCAGAAGTAAGACCAAAACTAACTCAAAAAAACAAACCACCTTGATAGAATCCAAAATTAAACAGGATGTACAACAAAATTAAAAAAAAAATTCATAACTAAAATTAGGAAGTGTAACACCAAGAAAGATGAAAGTCGCGTATCAAACTGAATGGACAACTAAGAGGGCTAATTAAGAAGAGCAAGGCAAATTTTGAGAAAATATAGTGTTGTAGGCCAACGGCGACAGTAAGACTTTCTTTAGTACTGTCAGAAACCTCAGAGGCAGCACACAACAATGCACTGAACTGTTGGTAAATGGAGCCACATTCACAGAATTGGGAGATGTAGCAAATCTTCTGGCTGACAAATTCATCTTCAATTTTACCTCACCCCCCAGGTATATACCATCTAAAATAATCTCTTCAGATATCAGATGGGGGCAGGGTCTTAGATGTGCTCTCTAAGGTCAAGAATACAGCTTTGATGGGCTCCAGTAATAAGTCAGGATGAATCCTAAATAGCTTGAAATATGACCTCTCAGGGCCACTGATGTCACTTTTAAACCATAGTCTTGGCACAGCCTCCATGCCATGTGAATGGCAGACTACAGCCATCATCCCTCTGCATAAGGGCAGACCATCAACGGATCCTGGGAAGACCCATTAGTCTGACTAGTCTCATATACAAAACCATGGAACGAGTTATCATGAAAAAGATTAACAATGACATAGGAAAACCTTCAGACACTGGACCCAACCTAATTTAATGTTGTCAAAGGCAGGTCATGCCTGTTAAACCTGATTATTTTGAGAAGGCCACCAGTGCATTGGATGAGGGCAAAACTGTGGATACTGCCTAACTTGACCTAGCTAAGGCATTTGATAGAATACCCCTCTCCGACATTCTAAACAGACTCATTGAATTAGGCATAAACCTCTGTGTAAACACCCTGAATAGCCAGCTGGCTCACAGAGAGGGCCCAGGAAGTTAGGTTGGACACACAATTCCACAAAGAGGCTGGCCACCAGTGGGGTCTCCTGTGGCTCTGTGCTGGGTCCTCTCCTCTTTGGCATCTATTTTTCGGTGGTCAAGGTCAATGTTTGGGCAATCATGGACCCCCCCCCCCCACATGCAAACGTCTTATATGAAGGTCTAACACAGGTAAATGACCAGTGCTTAAACTAAGTACCAAGAATTGCATAATAGTATCTTCAGGAAGTCTGCCAACTAGGGAAAGTACCTCATTGATAAAACACCCCTAAAAGTAGATAGAGTAGTCACAAAATTGGGCACTTGTGTAGATAGTAACCTGGCTTTCAATCAACGTGTTTCAGTTTGTAAGAAAATCATTGTACCGCACTTAATGTGTAAGTAAGGGCATGGCATGATTTGACATCTAGCTGAAGGGAAGTCATTGTGTCACTGTACTCAGCTATCAGCAGACCCATCATTGAGTATAATGCCTCCTTGTGTATGTACCTGACCAGCTACATGCAACAACTGGAATGTCCACAGAGGATTCTCATAAAAACAATATAGGATGTAAAGAATGCCCTATGCAGATTGCCGCAAAGCCCTGTCTCTATGCTTTTGTTTCCTATGGGTTTCTGAGGGGCGATTTATGTCTGGTATACAAGGCATTCTTAGGTCCCAGCTCTAATGGATCTCTTGCTTATCTACAAAATGAATAGCACCAGAACTACAAGATGTAAGAATTTAAAGTTAGCTTGCCACTTAAATAGGACATGCTGGATGTGCAGGTATGTATCTCCGAGAATCCCCATTCCCTGGAACAGGCTTCCCATCCATGTGAAGCAGAGGCCTTCCCTAACCTTATACAGTCGCAACTTGGACCAGTAATGAAAAGTCAGATATTCACCCCTGGTCTGATGGCTGTCTCTGATGGAAGGAGACAGCTGTTGAATCATGCCCTAACTAACATGCATGCCTTAAAATAACCTGTAAGGCACAGTAACTCACAGGATACGTTTGAGTTGCATGGTTAGGCTTATAACGGCGCCATTGGTTGTTGTCCATAGGTTCATAGGTGTGTACGATGCTTCATACCTTACTTCAGATTTTGCATTTCTTCATTAGACTCCATGCATAGGTTCATAGGTTGGTACTAGGCTATCGGCCCTAGGGCCTATACAAGCCTAGCCATAACAATTCCCTGGCTATTTCTTCCCACACTATTTACTTCCCTGGACACCTGTCTAGCAGGGCGACTGACATGATCCCCGGGGTGAATTTATTTTCTCCCATCCAATCATTAAAGGTTCCTTTTGAAGAAGGCCAAAGAGGCGCTCTGCTTGACATGTATGGGCAGTCTATTCCAGAGTCTGGGGAGTCTCTGGGTCAGGAACCTATCCCTCCAGCATGTTTTGTTTATTGTGATGACAAGATTTAGATCCCTGTAGCGTTTGGCTCTGAGGGATTGGGATTTCTTTAAGTGTAGCACGTCCAACAGCTCTGGGTTTGACATGGCCTTGTATGTTAAGCAGAGATCGCCTCGGAGTAGACGATATGCGACAGAGTATAGCTGGAGTTTTTTAAGGCGGTCAGCATAGGGCATCTGCTTTAGGCCTGTGATTCTTTTAGTGAGGTATTACCTTGATATTACTAATCCCGTAGCTCACCCATTTGTACTGACTTCCAGTTTCTTGTCCTATCATGTTATTTTCTGTACCTTTCTGAGTCTGGATAAGTTTTTTTTGCACTAATGTGCACTAAACTAATCTTTGCCTGACCTTTTTAGCACATCAGCACATCTGTCCACATTTTTACCTTCATGCAGTGTAGACATCACCTGAAAAATTTCTTATCACTTAATCCATGGTGGAACCGACTGCTGGCTAAGCTGCAGAATTCTTAGAAATAGGAATCCTTTTAACAGTTTCTGTTAAGGGACCACTATGTGCAGTTTGTTGTGGTAGCATGGTAGCTGATTACTGCTATTCTTGTGGACTTGGGTGTCAGTTTTTATATCTCAGGTGTCACTTTGGGATGGTACACAGTGTGCTGTGTGTATGTCTGCACGATAGACTGAGACCTCTGTCACATACCACACCCATTGTTCCCTACCAGGGGTCATTAAGGTAGAGCCTAGTCCCCAGACCTTTCCCCAGCATAAAAGAAAAACTCAGTCTCCTACCTCTGCTGGCAAATTATGTTGGTGTTAGTCATTTCTAATTCAGGTCCCTGACAATGCAGATGGACATGTTACTCTCATTTCAGACTACCAACCTACATTTTTTAGTTTTTAATTTTGACTAACTACTACTTTCTCGAGCATTCTTTGTGTATTCGTTCCATTTGCTGTCATTCTCATATTGCTTACCTAGTCCATCTCTCACTTATATCTGTAATAAATCTAGGATTATCTTCTTGCCCATCTGCAGCATCACAAATGACAACAAAGACTGGTCCCAAACCTAATGGTATTGCATCCTGAGTTGGCCTTAATTTTTGTTTAACCTGGCATATGGACAGGTCGCAAGGCTCTTTCTAGATAGCACAGCTTCAACAACTACATATAGTGCAAGCAGTTCTTAGAGTAACATTTTAAATTATTTATGTAACATAATGGTATAACAACTATCTCTGTTTTGTATCCCATTCCATTTTTTGTTTTATTCCCTTCAGTTTGGTTCTAATATCGTTCTCTGACTTCATATATGTAATTTCAGTCCTCATTTTATAATTTTTTTTTAATTAGTTTCCTACATGGCATTTTCTTCTTTTATAATTCTATTTGCTTGTCTGGTGTTTTACTTGATGTGCCATACTGTTGTCTTACGCAAGTCTTTTGTAGTTTAGCTCCCAGTTCTAACTTTCTTACCTTCCTGGCTGTTTTCTTTGAAAGCCATAATAAACTATCTTTTCCCTGGTCTTTACTTATGCAATGCATTTGTTTGGTGCAAAGGGAACAGTAGTGTGCCATTTAGATATAGTTTGCTCCTTTGACTCCCTTGTCTGCTAAAACTTTTTTACAAGCAGAAAGCATGATTTCATCTTAATGGACTCTCTTTCATTTGCTTCTTGCTGTCGTACATGGTTTACTATCACTTTGTTGAAAGACAGAATATATTTGAGTCGTTTTATCCATCAAATGGGTGAAAATGTGAATGCCGTTTTTACCATATGCCAGATATGGTAAAAATGATGTTCAGCATTTGAACCAGTTAGAGCTGTAAAATCACCTTTAAAGTCGACTGTGATTTTGCAAGAACCGCTCACTTGCTTGCTTTCGGTATTAAGCATTTGTAAGGTTGTGTTTCACTGTTTTTTACCAGTTGCCCTTGTGATTACGCAATTTTAGAGAATGGGCAAACTGTACATCAGCACCCTGCCTGGAGAACATAGATTCTCCAGCAGGGTATTAATGTACAAGTAAAGCCCAGTGAAAAACACACCCGCCGCTTCATGGTAGCATATCAAGCTGCTGTGGATCTCGGACGGCTAAAAAAAACTAATGTCTGACCTTACTTTTACACTCACTAAGTAGCGCTTTTGCTGTTTAGCGAGTGTAAAAAAAAAAAAAAAAAAAAAGAGGAAATATATGTGTCTGTCTACGTGTGTACAGAGAGCCCATTCTCTAAGTGCAGTAATGCCCTCCAGCATGTATTAATGTGTAATTAATGCCCTTTCACGGGTGCGGAGGCCCTCAGCCTATGACATTGGGAAGCATAACACCCCTGGGCAGGGATTAATTACACATTAACACACATCCTGTCAGGCATTATTGCTTACTTGAAATCCATGTAAATGTCGTTCAGCAAAGTGATAGTAAGACATTGAGCGCTGTGTCCTAACCTGGAAAAATTCTGAGGGTGCCGAGATGGGCCTTTCACCACATCTCATCAAAAGACAACTGGACGTTGAACTGAAGTTGCCAGTTCTTTGCCGTCATAAGAAGCACTTAACCAGTAAAATGCAGTTTCTTTTTTCTTTTGCGTGTCTGTGTGTGTGTATATATACATATATATATATATATATATATATATATATATATATATATATATATATATATATATATACACACACACACACACACACACACACACACACAAAGAGGAGCTAACTGTATAATTCTCAACTACCTGCTTCATTACCTGTCTTTTATAAGAGCTTCTGTTAGCTGGGAGAAATCCCTGGTAAATGAAAACACGTCTTTAAACTTTTCCTGAACATATTATGAATATAGTGCATTTTTTGCATCTGTATCTTTATAGTACGTTTCCACCACTTTTTAGGATTCGTGAAATGCATTACCTTTTGTCACGTGCATTGCAAAATATAATGTTAGTTTATGTAAGAGTACTAAAATGTAGCAGTGTACAGATATACTGAATTGTTTATGCATTTCTGTTAGTGAAAATAGTAATTCAACAGTGTAAATAGGCATTCTTATTACTCTGATTTTTACCTACAATTCTGACTGCAGAACATATTCTTACTTGCCTACTTTGAAACCAGAGTTTGATAAAAAGAAACTGGTGACTTGAGAATAAGGCTTGGAGTTATCCTATAAGCATTAAGTATATTTTCCTGACTGCTGCCATGTTGTTCCACAGGTCTCATCATCCCCACTCCCACACACACTGAAGGCAAGTAAATTGGCAGTAGTATTTTTATTTTCTTCCCTATCAGTTTGTTTTGCATTTTAAAACTCTGAGGTATGTTTTGTGCGCTTAAGCCTGTTTTTGTTTCCACCAAGACATCATTACTAATGTTTAGAGTCGCTTCTAATTTCTTGTATAGTGATAGATAAGCAATGACAACTTATCTTCTGTGTGCTGTCCCGCTACAGCCACAGAGTCCCCATGACCTGTTGGCCACATCCCAGGAATCATTGCCATTGTCTGGTGGTGGATAGGAGGTTTTGTATGCTCCCGCTGCTCTTCCTGATAAGCACATTGATGAAGCAGGGCATGAAACAGTGGTGTAAGCTCCATGTGTACATACACACGCACACACACGCGCGCGTGTGCACTCACGCACACATAAATTCAGCTGCAGTTCTTCATGCTACCTGGCAGGCTAAAATGGCCATCCTTGTTGCTGCAACACCACTTGTCCTCCACCAGTTGCAGCCAAACATTGTGTTGAACCACCCTAGATGAGTAAGTTGGGCTCTGTTGCTTGCTCTCATCTCCTGTCAGCTTCTGTTGTACACAGATCTAGCAATCAAAAGTGAGTCAGTGGGCCTACATTCATTCTTCATGTCACCGTGCCACAGAAGCAGCGGGCAATGCCATCTTGTACTCTGGGAAATGACAGCTGAAATTCTTGGCTTGCTGTGTCCTGGCTAATTAGGGACCTGTGTCTTGGGGCGCCATGTATAAACAGTTTTACCCTTTGTCGTCTTGTGTTTAGAGGCTGGAGATGGGCAAGCTTGAGTCAGCTTAGACTGGACTTGGGCTGAGGTATGGCTTGGTTTCTCCCTCTTTCTGTGGAGGAGTGGATTGCGAAGGCCAATTAGCGCTAGTCATCATCAGAGTGACCATTTTGTCATGCCTTTTATGCCCGTGTTATAAATTCACAGAGTAACCATTTTGTTATACCTTTTATGCCCATGTTATAAATGCACATTTACTGGTTGTAATATACTAGAACATAGTGGCTTGGTTTTGTTTTTGCTACCTGAGACAGCTCTTTCCAAGTCTACTCTTGCTTGGCTTCAGGTAAAAAATTCTTGACTTGCCCTGCTATATTGCTGGGCAAGTTTGCTCTTTCTGTGTACAGAGCCATAAAAGGTTATGTTAGATACATGCATTAAATAGACTACAGTCTTTTAGGTATTTATAAGAAATGGTCTTTATGGAACACACAAACCACAGCTTGTGTAGTAGGGTTCTGTCTTCTAAAGACACTACTACATTTTGTGGGCAAACTGCCAGCATCAGCATCTATATTATTAACATTTTTACATTTCTGATGTATGTTACAAGTTTACCTCACCAGACTCTCCTTGCATTATTTCCCAGTTTTGCTCATTGATTATGTTAAAATGCTGTTTCTTTTCAGAGTGCTGTAACCTTTTCTGCAGTGCTTTTAGGCCTTTACCATTTGAAGCTCCCACATTATACTCATGTATTTATTTTTTTAGGTAGCAGCAATTTGCTTATTCCCTTAGACATACTTCTAAACAGTTATCTACTTAAAAAATAACAGGGCTGGCTTGTACACCACAGTGTCATCTTAGACTGTTGACCCATACCTTAGATTCCTGGTTCTGAGTGGTCAGTTTCTATGTCTTCACTCAGAGCAACTGAAAAAACAGTTTGACAGGCTAGGGTCCAAACCACACTGTCTCATTTTTAATTCATTAGATGTTTGAAAGGCATGGTGTCTAATATCTTGATGCCCAAAAATACCTTCTTCCATTCTTGGTTAGAGTTGAGTCATTTGTCTTCCCTTCGTTCTGGCAGGCTTTGCAATACGGCCACTCTCCAACTAGTGTGTATTAGTAGAGAACATCTTTGCCACCTCTAACAGATACTTTTTAGGCCTGACTTTTGAATCTGGCCAGCACTTTCCAGACATTACTTGATTATGGTCCTGAATGACAGACAGTAGATTGTGATGTCATTGATGAAGACCAAGGTGAAGCCTGCAACCCTTGACAGAATGCAGTGTGATCGAGAGTATTTTTCATACTAAAGAACAATTTAATTAAGTGTTTTTTGGGATGTATGACTTCATTAGACTATTAATCGCTCCTTTTTTTCTGTTATTGACACTGTTAGCTGACTTAGTTTAGTCAGTAATAATCTTATACTTTGCCATACGCAGCATGTGTAAGGCTGCATCCATCCTAGGCATGGAAGTTAACATCTGTCTGTGTCACTATTTACATTCTGTAGCACAAACAGTATGTGCTGCTACCGTCATGCCTAGGAACCAGCGCCACAGAGAGGAGGCCAAGGTGCTGCTACACCTTTGTAACATTTATCATCATCCTAAGGAGCAAGTACCATTGATAAAGTCGAGGTACCATTGGATCTTTGTAACATTTACCATCATCCTTATGCACCATTACCATTGATGAGACCAAGGGACTGTTGGACCTTTGTAATGTCTGCAGAATCGGCACTTCCTAATTCTTCTCCTGCATGAGCTGCCTAATTTATTTTGGCACCCTTTAGAAAGCTTGCTTTACTGGCTTATGGGCCAATGTATCTAGATGATTCTTAGCCAGTCAGCTATTCTCTGATTGCGAGAGCCTTGTGTCACTAACAGATGTCCAAAAAAGTGAACAATTGTCTCACCTGTGGAAAGTAAATACCACACCGAGACTTCCACTCATACTGCGTCACTTGTTCATTGCTGGTTTTGTGCCCTCTTTAATGCGAGAACCATTCATCGTAGGGCTCTTATTGTAGCCAGGGATTTTCGTCTTCCATCTTCGCATTCCAAAATGGCATCAGTCAGCCACCCTTCCATAGACATTCCGAAGAAATGTAAGGCTAAAGACAGAGACAGACCACACGAGGCCAAGACTTCCGACGACGCTACCACTAAGCAGGTTGTCAGTTCTCTGGAATTCAGTGAGGTGCTTTTGCAGCCCCTGATGCCCGATTCAGTGCCTTCACAGGCCTCTACTGAGACCCTTTCGGAGTCCGGTATGCTGCAGAAGTCTTTGTCTTCCGAGCCTTTGGTTGTTTCTGCCTCGGTTGGGTCTGGAGCCGCGATGCAAGCACCAGCTTCTGAGGAGGCCTTTCGCACTACCGATTCCAGACAAAAAAAAATGATGTCTTCTCTTCCGACTACCATTCCTCTCAGACCGATGGATTCACTTAGGCCTAGAGGCAAAGCCATTCCCAAGAAAACTACCTCTAGCCACCATGTTACTCTTCCTCCTCCTCCCCAAACTCAAATGCTTAAAATAGCAGAGGATCTTATCTCCCTTATCAGGGATAGTCAGGCCACAACTTCTAAAAGGAAAAGAGACCTTTCTCCTGATATACTCACAGAACAGGATTCTGAGGAGTCTGATCATTCAGAGTTTGAAGAGGAACAACAACCTCTGACTGCTTATGAGGATTCAAGATGCAGAGGAATCCATTCCCTCTGCCTCTCCTCCAGAAGATCTTTCCTTTGGGGAGACCCTTCACACCCTTTGGGAACATTTCCACTGGGAATCCCAGGACTTCCCTCACTGAGAGTTCTTTACCTGCCCCAACACAGACCCTTGGCCATCCCTCCTGTCGTAGAGGTGGCTGATGATGTCTTCCAGGAATCCAGTTTAACACCTGATGCCCTCTCACCTGCTCCCAGAAAACCTGACAAGTATTACAGGGTACCAGATTCTCACAAATACCTGTACAGAAATCCTGCTGCAGAATGGAGGTCATTACTCGGGGACTAAAGAATCCTACTCCTTCTGACAAGGACTCCAGAGCTCTGGACAGATGGGGTAAAGAAGTATACACCTCTGCTACCTTGGCTATTAGAGCTCTCAACTGTCAGTTCCACATGTTAAAATATCAACAACATACTTTGGAACTGTTAAAACAAAAGATTTCTACCTTTTCTGACTGTGCCAGTTTGAAAGAGTTAGCAGATTTACTGCACTCTACTTGTCAAGTGGCTAAACACTCATTACACTGTGGATATGACGCCCAAGAAGCCTCTAGCAGGGTAGCAGTGTCTGGATTTGTCATTAGAAGACATGCTTGGTTGAAGGAACAGCCTCTCCCTGATCATGTCAAATCTAAATTACTTGATGCACCCTTTGATAAGGACTGCTTGTTTGGAGAAAAAGCAGAAGAAGTGCTTAAAAAGATGGAAGTCAAAGCAAAATCTATGCAAACAGTAAAAGATTTCCTTCAGGTACATCCTCCTAGGTTCAGCTGGAATTTTCCCTCAAAATGCTGGTCCTTTCCTGCACCTAGCAGACAGGGGCAAAGTAAGCCCCGCAGGGACAGACCACCCAGACTCCCACCCCAGGGACAGCAGAGGACCAAACAGTGGACCACTCCCACTCCAAAGGCAGGGAGTTCTAAGCCATCCCTCTATGGCAAAAATTCTAAGTGACTCCCTCTCCCACGTCTGCCTTCTTTCCGGTCACCAAAAACTTGGAGGAAGGCTCTCCCTCTGCAAAGAAAATTGGCCCTCTGTAACAAAGGACCAATAGGTCTTAAAGATAATTTTTCAGGGATACAAATTCTCCTTCAGCAAACTCCCAATTCTAAGAGGGTACCCAGACTTACCTCTAAATCAGTGGGCAGAGGCATTGAAACAAGTCCAAACCCTCATATCCCAAGGGGCAGTAGAACCTGTCCCCTCAGATCCAACAGGCAAAGGCTTTTATTCCAGACTATTCCTGGTTCCCAGAAAAGAGGGCACTTGGTGCCCCATCCTGGATGTGTTCATAGGTTCATAGGTTCATACAAGGCTATCTGCCCTAGGGCATTTATAAGCCTAGCCAGAGTGATTATTTTGAACACCTTCCTGGTGGTCCCCAAATTCAAAATGCTAACCTTAACAGCAAGTGATGCTTATGCTGACAAAAAATGCCAGGATGTTCTTCACTCCACATTGCTGCAGTCCTAACTATTGGGTAGTCCGCTGTCCAGTCGGCCCGAATACCAAAGTATATGGCTGACGTCGGTCAGGGCGCATTAGACTGACGTCAGTACGTCAGGGTACTAATGCGCATGACCGACGTCATATCCTCAGTCTTTTTTGCCGCATGGTCCGATGCAGAAGCAATTTTGCGAGTGCAGGTTGGCGTTCTGAAAGTTTCTGAAGCCAGAGTTTCAGACCGAATCAAAGTTGGCTAAGTACCCGCTAGAATATTTTGGTTTTTCTTGCCTCAGTATTTAACCGGATGTCAGAAAAAGTGAATAACTGTATTTCTTGTGGGAAACAGATACCTCATAGGGATTACCATACTTTGTGTATACCTTGTTTAGGGCCTGAGCACGACGTTGTTGGATGCCGCTCTTGTGCTAGATTTAACAAACGCACTATTAAGAGAAGGTTAGACTGTGCCAGGTTAGTGTTTGGGAAGCGTTGTAATTATAAAATGCCGTCGGATGCTCCGACGCCGGCTTCGGCTAAAAACGCTAGGACAAAACAGCAAAGCCTAGAGTGGAAGAACCGACAGTCCCAGACGCCGGTTCTTTAGAGGGCTCAGTGGAGCCGGAGGTTTTGCCAGGTGTTTCTTTGGAGTCTCAGGGAGAGACTTTACTGTTACAGGATGTATCCTCTCAGGAAGTAGGCCAGGCTGAGGGGCTTCTCAGGTGGCTGTTCTTCCCTCTCTTCCTAAGGTGGTCAGAGCCTCCCTTCTATTTCCAAGGCTTCTTTGAGGGGCAGGCCGAGTTTTGCTTCAGTGGGGTTTCTCCTAGTGCTTCAGGGTCTTTGCCTAAGAAACATATGCTTAAAATGGCAGAGGATTTGATTACTATGATAAGGGGTTCTATGCCCCCTCCTGATAAGAGGCCTAGGGTGGAACCTGAGTTTGAGAGTTTTGAGCAATGCTCGGAGGCTTCTGAGTCTTCGGCTGAAGACTTGCAGGAGTACCCTCCTTATTCTGATTCTGATGTGGATGATTCTACTCCTTCAGCTTCCCCTCCTGAGGATTTTTCATTTTCAGAGACTCTGCATTCCATGAGGGAGCATTTTAAATGGGAAGGTCAAGATTTCTCTGATTCCAGGAAAAGGCTTAGGGAATTTTTGTTTTTACCCCAGCATAGGCCTTTAGCTATACCTCCTGTTTTGAATGTGGTGGAAGATGTTTTTGCAGAGGCTTCCCT
The DNA here is from genome assembly GCF_019279795.1 of Protopterus annectens. Taxonomy (NCBI): domain Eukaryota; kingdom Metazoa; phylum Chordata; order Ceratodontiformes; family Protopteridae; genus Protopterus; species Protopterus annectens. The sequence goes on from NC_056737.1 coordinate 11,030,568, forward strand.
GAATCCGGATTCTTTGCCTCCTGCCCCAGTTAAACCGGATAGGTATTATAGGGTGCCTGAAGCTCATAAGTATCTTTTTAAGAGTCCTAGGGCAGACCCGGAAACTGTCTCTCAGGGGCCTAAAGGTGTGAAGGCCTCAGTTGTTAAAAATCCTGTCCCTCCTGATAAAGAGGCAAGGGCTTTGGATAGATGGGGAAAGAAAGTGTATACTTCTTCCACTTTAGCCATGAGGGCGTTGAATTGTCAGTTTCACATGTTAAAATATCAGAATTATCTTCTTTCACAGTTGAAATCTAAGGTGGATGCTCTGGCGGAAGGTATTGAGTGTAAAGAGTTGCAGGATTTAGTTCATGTGTCTGAACAGGTGGGTAAACATTCCTTGCAATGTGGTTTTGATGCTGTGCAGGCCTCCTCCAGGGTGGCTGCCACTGGTTCTGTTCTTCAGAGGCACGCCTGGTTGAGAGATCAGAATTTAGCTGAGCATGTTAAGACACGGATTTTGGATGCTCCCTTGCAGTCTGATGTGTTGTTTGGTTCGCCTGTAGAAGCAGTTTTGAAGAAAATGGAGGACAAGGCTAAGTCTATGCAAACTGTTAAAGATTTTTTGCAGGTGCAGCCTCCGAAGTTTAGTAGAAATTGGCCTGCTAAGGGATGGACTTATCCTGCTTATGATTCACAGTCTAGGGGTAGGTCTAGACGTGGTAGGGGCAGAGCTCAGGGTTCTTTTAGGCCTAGGACAGGGAGTTCCCCTGCTCAGACTTCTGGTGAGGGCAGGGCTCAGTCCTTTCGTAAGCAGACCCAATGACCTGCCTTTTCAGCTGCCAGTTCATTCTCGCCTGGCAGCACCGTTGGGAGGAAGACTGTCTCTTTTCAAAGAAAATTGGGATTTAATTACCCAAGACAGATGGGTTCTGGATATCATTCACCACGGTTACAGGTTTTATTTCCATACCTTGCCTCCTTTCAAAGGCATGCCAGACATTCCTCCTTTACAAAGACAAGAGGCTCGCAAGCAAATTTCTCAGTTACTACAAATAGGGGCCATTCAGCCGGTTCCTGTGCCAGAAAGGGGCCTAGGATTTTATTCTCGCCTGTTCCTAGTACCGAAGAAGGGGAACACGTGGAGACCAATTTTGGATTTATCTATCCTCAACACTTATCTGGACATTCCCAAGTTCAAAATGTTGACGTTACAACAGCTTTTACCTCTGCTGGGCAAAGATCACTGGATGGTAACTTTAGATCTCAAGGAAGCTTACCTTCATGTGCCTATAAGACTAAGTTGCAGAAAGTATCTGCGCCTTTCGAGCTGGAAATTCTCATTATCAGTTCTCTGCATTGCCCTTTGGCTTATCTACTGCCCAGAGTATTCACAAAGGTTCTGGCTCCAGTGATAGCTTACTTCAGGCTAAAAGGAATTCAAATCTATCCTTACTTGGACGATTGCCTGATTCTGGCTCAAGAAAAGGAAGTCCTTCTACAGCATTTGGAATATGTCATAGCAGTGCTAAGATGCCTAGGGTATTCTGTGAACGAAATAAAGTCCAGTCTAGTACCCTCTCAAGACATGTGCTTTCTGGGTGTGAGACTGAATACAGCAGCCCAGATGGCCTTTTTAACCCCGGACAAACAAAAGAATCTTTCCAGTTACTTCCAACAACTATCTCTTCAGTCCGGGCTGACTGCAAGGACAGTCCTTCAAGCCTTAGGGTTCATGGCATCTTGTATTCTGGTGCTTCCCAATGCCAAACTGCATATGAGGAAGCTACAATGGTATCTCAAAATGTATGGACACAGCACTGCCAGGATTTGGACACTGTCATTCAAATAATACCTTGCATTCAAAAGGAATTTTTGTGGTGGGCTCAGGAATGTCACCTAAACAAGGGACTCTCTGTGACCCGCCAGAGGCGAGTCAAATTCTAACGACAGATGCCTCAGACATTGCTTGGGAGCTCATCTAAATGGAAAGTGGATACAAGACAAGTGGCCTGCCAGACTACAGCATCTACTTATCAACATGAAGGAGATGTTAGCAGTCCAGTTTGCATTAATGGCTTTCAAGGAGTTACTTCTTCCAGGGCAGGTGTTGATTCTAACAGACAACACAACTGTCATGTGGTACATCAACAAACAAGGGGAACACATTCTTACCCATTGTGCAGGCAAGCAATGATTTTATGGGAGACTGCGCTCAGCTTGCAACTAACTCTTCAGGCAAGGTTTCTGCCGAGCACAGAACTCCTTAGCAGATGTGTTAAGCAGACAAATCATGGATCCCCACGAGTGGAAACTGGATCTTCATGTATTTCAAAAGTTGACAGTGTCCTGGGGAACTCCAGACATAGATCTGTTCGCTTCTCCACTAAACCACCAGCTGCCAAAGTTTTGCACAAAGAGGTTTCATCACACAGCTTGGAAAGTGGATGCTCTTTCTTTCAGTTGGAAAAATCTTCATGTGTATGCTTTCCACCTCTGCCTCTTCTTCCAAAGGTGCTTCTAAAGGTCAGACAAGACAAGCCAAGGATGATTTTAATAGCTCCAGATTGGCCTCGCAGCACTGGTACCCATTACTGAGGAGTCTGGTAAAGAAGCCTCCATGGCCTTTACCCTTGATTCCACATCTGTTGTCTCAGAAGGACGGTCGCCTGCTCAATGTCAAGCTTCACTCTCTTCATCTAACAGCCTGGCATATTCTGTTTTGAAAGACAGCAGGTCTCAACTTCCTCAACAAGTTTTAAATGTGATTATGGAAGCCAGAAGACCTAGTACAAGGAAAGTGTACGCAGAAAAATGGAAGAGATTTTTATTTTGGACTGCAGCAAAGAATTTGGAGATTTCGGAGCCTAATTTGAGTGTGGCTCTTCAATATCTTACTGAGTTATTAGACAAAGGTTTGTCTTTCTCTTCCATTAAGATTCATGCTGCAGCAATTTCAGCTCACTATGATTGTGACCCACCATTGTTTTCACATCCTTTGTTCAAGCAATTTCTTAGAGGGGCAAAGAATATAAGACCCCCACGTAGAGCTCCTACTCCTGCTTGGGATCTCAATTTTGTGTTGGAGAAACTTACTCTACAACCTTTTGAGCCTGCAGCTACTGCTGAACTGAAATACTTGTCATGGAAGACTGCTTTTTTGTTGGCCATTACTTCTGCAAGGAGGGTTTCTGAGTTACAGGCCCTTATGGCGGTTGAGCCTTTTTTGATTTTTCATAAGGATAGGGTATCATTACGTACTAATCCTTCCTTTATGCCTAAAGTGGTTTCTAGTGTGGCTTTAAACCAAACTATTCATTTGCCTACGTTTTATGCAGATCCCCAAAATAAAGGGGAAAAGATTTTGCACACTTTAGATGTACACAGGCAATTGCGTTATTATTTGAGCAGGACTAAGGATTTTAGGCAGTCTCAGCAGTTGTTTGTTTCTTTTGCTTTGAGTTCTCAGGGCAAGCCTGTGTCAAAACAAACTATTTCTAGATGGATTGGGTGTTGCATTACATTTTGTTATTCCCATCATGGCAAGGAGATTCCAGCTGGGATTAGGCCTCATTCCACTAGGGCTACTGCCACTTCAACAGCATTTCTGAGGGGTGGCAACTAAGGATATTTTGGAGGCAGCTACTTGGAGTTCAGTGCATACTTTCTCTAAGCATTATCACCTTCCTCTCTACTCTAAGTCTAGGGCTGGTTTTGCCACAGCTATTTTGCAGGGCATGTTGTCAGTTCCTGCTTCCTTATGATTTGCCAGCCTCCCTTACCTCTGCTTTGGGATTCTACCCAATAGTTAGGACTGCAGCAATGTGGAGTGAAGAACATAGTACAGTTTTGTACCTACCATAAATGTAGATGTTCGAGGATCCACATTGCTGCAGTCCAGTTTACCCTCCCTCCTTCCCCTCTGTATTTAGGGGTGGTTGTGTAGGTGAGATTATATTCTGCTAATTTTGTATATTTTGTATATATATATATATTTTGGTGCAGGTATGTTGGGAGTTTTTGGTTTTTGGCCTTATCTTTTCAGGGTCTTCTGACATCTGGGGCAAGAAAAGACTGAGGATATGACGTCGGTCATGCGCATTAGTACCCTGACGTACTGACGTCAGTCTAATGCGCCCTGACCGACGTCAGCCATATACTTTGGTATTCGGGCCGACTGGACAGCAGACTACCCAATAGTTAGGACTGCAGCAATGTGGATCCTCGTACATCTACATTTATGGTAGGTACAAAACTGTACTTTAGTAACCCTTGATCGAAAAGATACCTGCTTCCACATCCCCATAAGGGAATCCTGCAGGAAATTCCTTTGCTTCAGAGCAGGCTCACAACAGTTTCAGTTCTCTGCGCTACCCTTTGGCTTATCTACTGCTCCCAGGGTATTCACCTTCTGCAGCTAGAAAAATATACAAATTTACCCTTATCTGGATGACTGCCTCATTCAGGCAGACTGCAAAGAAAAGCTCCTCAAGGACCTCCTCTTTGTCAAAACCCTCCTAACCTCCTTAGGGTACACCATCAATGAGAAGAAATCAAAGCAAACACCCTCTAGGAAGATAATTTTCTTGGGAGCACTGCTGGACAGAGCATCCCAAATGGCCCAGAAAAGCAGAGTTTTATGCCTCTCTATTTCACCCAGTTGTCTTCCAGAACTCACCTCACAGCCAGGAACTTCCTCCAAGCCTTGGGGTACATGGCATCTTGCATTCTTATAATTCCTCTGGCCAGGCTTCACATGAGAAAACTTCAGTGGTACCTAAAGTACCTTTGGTGTCAGCACTCTCAGCCACTAGAGACCTCTCTCTCTCTGATCCCCTGTATAAGGGCTGAGTTTCTTTGGTGGGCAAGGGCCTGTGCTCAGAATATAGGTCTTTCCTTCACCCTTCGCCCAACCAGGCAGACCATTACCACCGACACCTCAGACACTGCTTGGGGCGCTCATTTAGAAGGCAGTTGCACCGAAGGTCTTTGGGATGCCCAGCACCTTCCCTTATACATCATCCAGAAGGAAATGATGGGAGTACAAAAGGCTCTGACATCCTTCAAACCCCATCTCAAGCCAGGGGTTTTCCTTATCAAAACAGACACCACAGTAGTGTGGTACATCAACAAACAGGGAGGTACCCAATTTTGCTCTCTCTGCAGGCTAGCCATGAACCTATGGCTTACAGCCTCTTCCATGGGTCTGCACCTGATAGCCCAATACCTACAGGGGTCAACAACACCCTGGCAGACCACTTAAGCAGAAACCTACTGGACCCGCACAAATGGCAGCTCCACAGAAAAATCTTTTTACAGATCACTCAGGAGTGGGGAACTCCGGAAGTGGATCTATTTGCTTCACACCTCTACCATTAGCTAAAAAAAAAATTCTGTACCTGGGAGTATCACCACCTAGCGTGGAAGTTGGATGCCTTGACCTTCCCCTGGAAAACCCTCTTTGTGTACGTATTCCCTCCTCTGCCTCTTATTCCCAAGGTACTGATCAAAATAAGGGAGGAGAGACCAAAGGCCATCCTCTTTGCTCCAGATTGGCCCAGACAACATTGGTACCCCTTACTGCGCAGCCTGACCTTACAGCCTCTCAAGCAGCTTCTCCTGATCTCAGACCTCTTAACTCAGGTGGGGAGGGGGGTGCTGCACCCAGACTTGCAGGCTCTCAAACTATCAGCATGGCTAATACTCTAAAGGCAAACAAGGGGACCCTGTTAAGCAAATAGGTCCTAGACATTATCACAGAGGCCAGAAGGCCCAGCACCAGAAAATCTTATGCAGGAAAATGGAAAAAATGTTGCTCCTGGAGTCGGTCTAGAGGGGGCAATACCTCACAGCTTCCCATCCCTCTTATCCTGGACTACCTAGCTGAGCTACTTAATGGTGGGCTCTCCTCCTCTATTAAAATCTACGCCTCAGCCATCTCGGCTCATTTTGAACAGCCCCTATTCTCCCATCCTTTTATTAAACAATTCCTTAGAGAGGCTTCTAATATCAGACCTCCCAGAAGGCCACCTGCTCCAGCCTGGGACCTGAATTATGTTTTGGAAAAACTTACTTTACCACCCTTCGAACCTGCTGCTTCAGCAGAGCTAAGATACCTGTCCTGGAAGAATACTTTTCTCCTAGCTGTCATCTCAGCCAGGAGAGTTTCAGAACTTCAGACACTGATGGCCATTGAGCCCTTCATCATCTTCCATGCAGACAGGGTCTCCCTTAGGACTAATCCATCCTTTATGCCCAAGGTGATATCTAATGTAACTCTCAATTAGGCCATACATCTACCCACCTTCTTTCCCATTCCTCAAAACAAGGGGGAGAGAGTTTTTGCACTCACTAGACGTGCACAGACAGCTAAGATATTCTGTACCAAACCCTTCAGGAAAACAGACCAACTACTTGTCAGCTTTGTCCCAGTGGCAGAGGGGAAACTCATTTCCAAACAAACCATTTCCAAATGGATATCGCACTGTATCCATTTCTGCTACAGATTGCATGGACCCCTCCCCCAAGTCTTTTAGAACCCATTCCACTAGGGCAGCCTCCACTTCCACAGCATTCCTCAGCGGAGTTCCTACCAGGGACATCCTGGAAGCTGCCACCTGGAATTCTGTCCATACCTTTACAGAGCATTACCACCTACCTCTATTTTCTAAGGCTAGGGCAGGGTTTGTCTCTGCAGTTCTGCAGGGCATGCTGACCCATTCCTTGGTATCTTACTAAGCCTACCACCCCTATCCTCAGCTTTGGGAATCCTCCCACAGGTGATGACTGCAACAGTGAAACACAAAGAACATAGTACAGTTGTGTACACTTACCATAACCGTAGATGCTTGAGTGTATTCACTGTTGCAGTCTTGGTTTCCCACCCTCCTTCCCCTTTATATCTTCTTTAGGGAGACATAAGTTTCAAAAGGTGGCTTTTACCCTCCAGGACCACTTTACCATATTTACTTGGGCCTCTGATGGGTTAGGGCAAGAAAAACTGATGTAATGGCATCGGCTGCTCTCCCTTATAGCACTGACGACCTGACGTCAGGCAGCATGCAACAGCATCCGATGCAGAAAAACATTGACTCTGGTATTCATGCTGGCTGAGGGCTACCACAGCACGGATAACCCAAAGGTGATGACTGCAACAGTGAATACACTTGAACATCTACATTTATGGTAAGTGTACACAACTGTACTTTGTACATGTTCTTTTGTGTGCTGTAGTTGTATATCTGCTATGCAAAGTGAAGTGACTATTTTGTACTCCGATTTTTGCTTAAAATTCAGGTTTTCTGATGTCCCTTAGAAGGACGTAACATGATGGAAAATGGAACTGAATAACAGAATCGGCAAGATCAGAAGGTTTGTATTCTGTTGTCTTAAAAACAAAAGAATACGAACAGGACGTGTTCAGTTTGTTCCAGTTTCCCTGCATGTATGCACATACATGTACATTTATTCATGTGTAGCATGTATGTGCTCACCAGCAAGTTCAGGAGGTTTTGGGCCTTCATTTGCTAATGCATGCAGCATCCTGTTACCCCCGAGGGCCTTATATCGTCTGCATCTGTGATTATATACTATTGTTCTAAACAGATGCACATCATAGATGCATTGCTAATCATTTATGATCCCTTATATTTACTGCACAAACGTGGTGGTTGCAGACTTGTTCATGTACTGTTGCACAGCGAAATCCTATGTGCTATTTTTTGATGCAGTGATCTCTCTTGACATCTGTTTCTGTCTGTGCCTGCAGCCAATGGTAGTGTTTCTTCATGTTTCCCTTATAAACACACACCTTTCTTCTGTCATGCTCTTAAGAAAGCTGAACTAATAAATCTCTGCAGTTACTTCGTAAATGGAAACCATATTTCTTGTTTGTGTATTTGTGACTAAAACTGCCTCAGTCAATTCGTGTTAGCCATCTAGGATACGTTATATAATTTAGGGGAATTTGTATGTATACAGTGTTCTTAGACTAGGATGAATTAGTAGGTACATTTGTGGCAGAGTATCAGGCGCTGCTGTTACTGCTAATGAAAGAAGATGAGATTAATGGTAAAGAACTGGACCACATTGCTGTAAAGGTGGTGCAACTTATGTCTTGCCTGCAGGTTTTCAGAATATAAAAGGTAGCTGCTCATGATATATTGTGGTTAAGTTAGTAGCAAGATACCAGTTTATAACATAAATCTCCCAAACTTAGAAAGAAACCTGGGAGTCTGGAGACTTGAGTAAGTGAGTGGTTTTAGTAAACAAAGAATGATTTGCCCTCTGGGAAGAGGGCAGTGTGTGGTTCCATCACTGTGTTGTTTGAGAAGGGCAGCAAGCAGCATACAGTGATGCTAGACTTTTGGGCAAGTCATATACAGTTATGTCACTGCAAGTCTTAAATTACAGACTGCATGTACCAGCAAAAGACGAGTCTCGTCACTTCACTCCCACATGCTTTCAGGTATGTTTAGCACCCTGTAATCTTTCCTTGCCTTTACAGTCCTTGTCTTCCATCATTTTAGGATAGGGACTGCAAGTCTGTCTGCAGTAAGGATGGCAGGAGGTCAGGCTGCATGGACCAGCAGAGTAGCAGACCTGTATTCATTACTCTGCATTAATCATTTAAAGTAGAAAATCCAAAAAGAAATCACCTGTTGGACTTTAGTTACTGAAGGAGGTTGATGTGTCTTGTCTACTGGTTTGGAGCACAGACTTCTATTCTTATTTGTTTTTTCTCTCACTCTCTCATTTGCTCTGCGGTTCTACAAAATTGATATAACCTTCTAAATTCAAAAAAATTAAGTTACTGGTAAGTCTACATAATCACTGAAAATAAGGATTTTTTTTGTTTATCTTTGAAACAAGATAGTGAACAGCATGTCACTTTGGAGGACAGAGATGGTCATTTCAGTAGAGATGACCTTCATAGAGCAGGTAGTGGACTCTTAGAGTGTTCTGCTGTTTTGGGTCATAGGCTGAGTCAGATGATGTGCTGTGGTGTTCCCTGTGAGTGAAAAAACAAGGAATATGTGATGGTGGGGAGAAAAGACCAGTTAACTCTACACTGTAATTAACAGGTAAAGTGCTTGTCCTTATTTTTTGTCTTCTTTCAGTGTTTGTAGTTAAAAGTGCTGTTTTGTGTTGACCTTGCAGAATTTGCACATACGTGTGGCTGGGACAGTGTGCAGTTGCCTCTCACGCTGCCTCTGTTAGCTGCACCTTCTGCTAGCAGTGCTGCAAGCTAGAGATGAGGATGATGATGGATAAGTGCTTTAACTGGTGCATTAGTGTCTTACCATTTCTTTGTGTGTCCGTCGGCCTCAGAACCATGATATTTCTGGGATTCTGTGCTCCCTCTTAATCAACTCACTGCCAGTGAGATGGAGTAGTAGCATACCAGTTTTTTTGAGGAGTAAGAGTTAAGGAAACATTCCCAGTGATTCTTGTTTACAGATTTAAACAGGGCCTTAAGTAAGCTGCTGTAAGCAGAGCAGGAACAGCATAAATTTCATGCATGGTTGGCAGTCATTTGACTAGGGCTTAGGCCAGGCTTTTTCAACTTTAGTTAGCCTCTTGTTAAGTAAATACTGGAGAATGTAAAGTTTGTGGTGACTTTGCTAGTGTAGTGGCACAACCATGCCAGATGTCAGAGAATCAAAACGCAGGTACATTGGGTTCATGTCTCTGTAGTTAAACCCCTCTACCCACTAATTGCAATAATAGCTTTACCTATGTTAAGGAATTGACGTGTGAAGGGTTTAGTGGTACTCCATAAAATTTTCTTTTATGTTGTTTGATTAGAAAACTTGAGTGATATGTAATACAATGGTTTTCCTTCTTGGATATCACAGGGCCCATAAGAAGTAAGCCTGGTTTCTTTGCAAATGTAAACTGGCATAGTTTCCCCAAACCTTTACCTCATGGTAGAATACTAGGCACACCCCATTTGTCTGAACATATGCCATGTCAAACACTACAGGCCCTCTCTATCTCCCTGTACATCCAAGGAACCCATAACTTTTACAGGATGGACATCTTGTTAACTAAAAGTTAACTTCATGATTACATGCCCATCTAACAATAGGGGCATGTGCCATGGCCAGAGAACTGTCTAGGCAGTTAATGGACTTAAATTTCATTGTACATCTTCTGTTTTTATTTTCACAGACCTGGTAGCAGCTCTTGCATGTTGTGTAGCCGAAATCAGCTGTGGTGTTCTTTGAATTGTTTTATTTATTTATTTATTTTTGCATTTCCAGCTAGATTGCTGAAGCTGTTTTTGTTCCTTGTGGCTGTATCCTCAAAATCTTTTATAGTTTTATATTGTGCTAAGTAATGTATTCTTTTATTAAAGTTAAAGAAAGGAAGTGACATACACTTTTTTTTTCCTAAGGTAGATATATATAAACAGCTGTTTTGTTGATTTCCTGGTAGTTATACACTGCATTCATGTGGTTTCCTATCAGGCACGGGAAGGGGGTCAGACTGAAGTACCTCTGAAAATTACACAGCTCAACAAGGTCCATTAATTGGGAGACCTTGATCCTTTCCTTGGAATGTTGTACCAAAGGAGGTGTATTATGACTTTACCCACCCCTTATTGGTGCTGAGATGTCATCTAGGTAGACTGAAAATTAAATGTGTGAGTGACTCTCTAACTCTTTTATAGTATACTGTTTGTGAGGCAATGCCAGAACATTAGGTTGAGTTTGTCTGCAGTGAATGGGCAAGCAATTGAGTATGGCTGTGACAGAGTAACCCTGGACAGGAGTGTACAACTGTGCTCTCAGTATCTCAGGCCTACAGAAAACAGTAATGAGAGTTTGTGCTATATTCTATACCCTTTACCTTAGTTCAGGCAACAGTAGGGTGATAATCCAATTTTGTGGTATACTGGTATCTTGGTGAAAGTTTTCCAACCCAGGCTGGCACAATGGTGCCAATTTGAGATGTCCTTCAAGGATGCATCTGCAGTCCTTACAAATGGGTTGTCCTGTCGTCAGGCAGCCCTTCGGTCGGCCGGATTCCAAAGTCTGGGTCCGGCTTCGGCTGGTGTCGCACTTCACCCGACGTCATCGCTGCAGTTTTTCAGGTATAAAGGCATCAGCCGATGCCATCTTCCTCAGTCTTTCTTGCTGCGTGGCGCCCGAAGCAGAAGCTGTTCGCAAGTGCCGGTCGGTCAGATCCAGAGATTACTACTACCGAATACTACTTCGAAGACTTCTAAAAAGCTAAGTACCCCGTTGGGTACTCTTTCTTGCCTCAGCCGAAGTCAGAGAAAGTGAATAACTGTTTATCTTGTGGGAAACAAATACCTCATAAAGATTTCCACTCCTACTGTATACATTGCTTAGGCCCAGACGACGACGTAGCAGCTTGTCTAGCCTGTGCTTCTTTTAATCGACGGACGCTTAGACGTCGGTCGGAGTTTGCTGAACAGATTTTCGGCTCTGATTTTGCCTATATTATGCCGTCGGATCCTCCGACAATGCAAATTTCCAAAAAACGAAAAGAAAAGGACCGACACTCGCGGTCCACGGTTTCGGCCGAAACCGCGATTAAGCAAACCGCGAGTGTCTCGGTTTCGGCCGAAACCGAGCAAGCGGTTCTTTCTTCAGCCGAAACCATGCCTTCTACCGAGGCCTCCTCTAACCTGGTAGCATCGGCGTCTGAAATCCAACCTTCGGTTGCGGTTTCTCAGGAATTATCAGACACTATTCCCCTGGATATTTCAACCCCTGCACGTGGAGCTGCTAGGCCTCCTGCAGCCATGTCTATTAAGGCCTTTGCCAGGGCTAAAGCAGCCAAAGCTTCAAAAACTGTGCCTACCAAACCCCCCTCACACAGGCCCAGCACTAGCTCTCATATGCTTTCTTTGGCTGAGGATCTAATTTCTTTAATTCGTGGATCCCAGCTTCATCCAGACAGGTCCTCTCTCCCACCTCCAGAAAAGAGGCCTAGAGCAGAGCCCCCTGAACCAGTATCCACTGATGATTCCTCTGATGACTCAGAACATACAGACCCTCCTGAGGCTTCTTATTCTCCTTACGAAGACTCTGATGCGGAAGAGTCCATTCCTTCAGCCTCTCCACCTGAGGAATTTTCCTTTGGGGAAACCTTGCATGCTATGAGGGAACAATTTCAGTGGCAGGGCCAAGATTTCTCAGACTCCAGGAAAAGGCTTAGAACCTTTCTACATTTGCCACAACATAGGCCTTTAGCTATACCTCCAGTTCTTTCTGTTGTAGATGATGCATTTAATGATGCTTGCACTGCTCCTGATTCATTACCTCCGGCTCCTGCTAAGCCCGATAGGTTCTACAGGGTCCCGGACACTCATCACCATTTATACAAGGCTCCTTTTGCAGATCCAGAGACTATCTCCCAGGGTCCTAAAGCTGTAGCAGCTACTTCTACTAAAAACCCCCTCCCCTCTGAAAGGGAATCCAGGTCCTTAGAGAGATGGGGTAAAAAAGTTTACACTTCTGCTACTTTGTCAGCTAGGGCTTTGAATTGCCAATTTCATATGATTCAATATCAAGAGTTTTTGCTTGACCAGTTAACTAAAAAGCTGTCCTCTGAAGAATCTATAGATAAAAAATATGTTCAGGAAATGGTACATAACATACAGCAAGTTAGTAACCATTCTTTAAAATGTTGCTATGATGCACTGGAGGCTTCCTTTAGATCAGCCATGACTGGCACAGTTATCAGGAGACATGCATGGTTGAAATAACAGGCATTACCAGACCATGTCAAATCAAAGCTTTTGGATGCACCCATGGACAAGGTCAATTTATTTGGTTCCCCTGCTCAGCAGGTACTAAAAAAGATGGAAGAGAAGGCGAAATCTGTACAAACGGTGAAAGATTTCTTACAGGTTCAACCTCCAAGCTTTAGCAGGAACTGGCCCTCCAAGAATTGGTCCTTTCCGGACTCCTCTAAGACTCAGAGAGGCAGGAATAGGCGTTCTAGAGGCAGAAACCAATCCAGGGGTGCCTACAGGGGACGCCAGTGGCAAGGTAACAACCAGCGAGGCACGGACGCAGCCACCACCACTACAACAACTCAATCACAGTGACTTGACAGTGGCACCGCCTACCAGGGAACAACTAGAAGCACCCTTAGGCGGAAAGCTAAACTTATTTTCAAAAAACTGGCATTGCATCACAAGGGAAAAATGGATTTTGCAAACTATAGACCAAGGTTACAGGTTCCATTTCCATACTCTACCAGGGAAGAGAGGAATGCCAAACCTACCACCCACTCAAAGGACAGAAGCTCTAAAGCAAATATCTCAGCTATTAAGAATGAGAGCTGTGGAAAAGGTACCATCTATGGAGCAAGGAAAGGGATTTTACTCCAGACTCTTCCTGGTACCAAGAAAAGAAAACAAATGGAGACCCATTCTAGACCTGTCCGCTTTAAACACATTCCTCATTGTTCCAAAATTCAAAATGCTGACCCTACAGCAGCTTCTTCCCATGCTGGGCAAGGAGTCTTGGCTGGTAACTCTAGATCTCAAGGAGGCATACCTGCACGTCCCCATACGACAAATTTGCAGAAGATACCTCAGATTTCTTGCAGGATCAGAGCATTATCAATTTTCAGCATTGCCCTTTGGCTTATCTACTGCGCCCAGAGTGATCACGAAATGCCTGGCATCAGTAATTGCTCATTGCAGACTTCAGGGGATCCAAATTTATCCCTACCTGGACGACTGCCTGATACAAGCGGACAACAAAAGCAAGCTAACAGAAGACTTACAAAGAGTCATTTACCTGCTGCAAGCCTTGGGATATACAGTCAATATAAAAAAGTCAAGGCTGATTCCATCCCAAAGAATAACCTTTCTGGGTGCAGAGCTGGACACATCAAAACAAATGGCATTCCTAACTGCAGAAAAGAAAGAGCAACTACCCCTCTACTTCTTGGCATTAACAAAGCAGAACCATCTAACTGCAAGAAAAGTACTGCAAGCTCTAGGCTTCATGGCATCCTGCATAATTCTGGTCCCTCATGCCAGACTACATATGAGAAAGCTACAGTGGTACCTAAAGAATTTGTGGTCCCAACACAAGCACAGCCTAGAAACCAAAATTCCAATAATCCCATGCCTGAAACAAGAGTTCCTATGGTGGGCTCAGGCCTGTCAATCAAACACAGGATTGCCCTTCTGCAACAGCCAACCAAGCCAAACCATCACGACATATGCCTCAGACCTCGGTTGGGGGGCACACATGCTGGACAAGTGCATACAAGGCTTATGGACTCAAGACCAGCTGCGCCTACACATAAATCTAAAGGAAATGCTGGCAGTAAAATTGGCAATCCAGTCATTCAGACCATTTCTCCAAGAAGGTCAGTTGATGATAAGGACAGACAACACCACAGTTATGTGGTACATCAACAAACAGGGAGGCACACATTCATATCCTCTATGCCGGCTGGCACTGGACCTATGGGATGTGGCCCTGAGCTACAACATTCAGTTACAAGCAATTTTTGTACCGAAAAGAAAACATTCTAGCAGACATATTAAGCAGAACTACCACAGATGCCCACGAATGGATGCTTCATCCGGACATCTTCAAAGCCATCACAAAAGAATGGGGATTACCACAAATAGACTTGTTTGCATCCCCACTCAATCACCAGCTAAAGAAATTCTGCACAAGGACGTACCACCCACTTGCTTGGAAGGTGGACTCCCTATCTTTCAGTTGGAAAAACCTGACAGCATACGCATTCCCACCACTTCCTTTGATGCACAAGGTGCTTCTGAAGATCAAAGAGGAACGTCCAAGGATCATTCTGATAGCTCCAGACTGGCCAAGACAACATTGGTACCCATTGCTGAGGAGCATGTCTCGGGAACAAATATGGACACTACCCCTGATCCCACTACTGTTAACGCAGAACAACTACAACATCCTGCATCCAAACCTGAAAACTCTGCAGCTAACCGCCTGGAACATTACATAACAGCAATTAACCCAAATTTATCTCAAGGGTTAAAGACATAATCCTGGAGGCTCGTAGACCTTCAACAAGAAAGAATTATGCAGCAAAATGGAAAAGATATCTCATTTGGAGTACTACAAAGGGAGAAGATGTGACACTGCTAAACATAGCCAACATCCTGGAGTACTTGGCAGAGCTCTTCCACACAGGCCTGTCCTATTCTTCCATCAAGATACATGCATCAGCTATTTCAGCAGAATACAGCTTGGATCATCCTGTCTTCTCTCATCCTCTGCTCAGACAGTTTCTGAGAGGAATTAAAAATGTAAAACCTCCAAGGAAACCACCATTGCCAGCATGGGACTTGAACTTTGTGCTAGAAAAATTGACACTTCCCCCTTTCGAGCCAGCAGCAACAGCAGAATTACAATACTTATCCTGGAAGACTGCTTTCCTGCTGGCAATAACTTCAGCAAGAAGGGTCTCTGAACTACAGGCATTAATGGCAGTGCAACCCTTCCTGATCTTCCTTCAAGATAGAGTGTCCATGAGAACAAATCCTACATTTATGCCTAAGGTGGTATCCAGAGTGTCATTAAATCAGGCTATCCACCTACCTACATTCTTCCCAAACCCACAGAACAGAGGAGAAAGACTCTTGCATACCTTGGATGTACATAGACAATTACGCTACTACCTGGACAGGACTAAGTCCAAAAGAAAAACTGACCAGCTTCTGGTAGCATATGCCACAGGAAAGGAAGGAAAACCAATTTCAAAACAGACCATCTCAAAATGGATTGGAAATTGCATTAGATTTTGTTACTCCTACCATGGAAAGAAAACTCCAGAGAACATCAGGCCTCACTCCACAAGGGCTACAGCCACTACCACAGCTTTCTTACGAGGAGTGGCTACCAAGGACATTATAGAAGCTGCTACTTAGACCTCCGTGCATACATTTGCCAAGCATTACAATTTACCTTTATACTCTAGATCCCGAGCAGGTTTTGCCACTGCTGTTTTGCAAGGGATCCTAGCTACACCATAATCTCTACTCTTTTCCTCCTCCCCTTGTTTAGCTATGGTATTCTACCCATTTGTAAGGACTGCAGATGCATCCTTGAAGGACATAGTACAGTTTTGTACCTACCATAAATGTAGATGTCCGATAGGAATGCATCTGCAGTCAGGATTACCCACCCACCTTTCCCTCTGAGGTACTCCTAGGGTATTTGCCAGCCTTCAGCTAGCTTGGGGGGGATCTATTATGGTGTATTTGTTTGTATATATGTACATACATGCTTATTTTATGTGTTTGCTCTCTACTATTTGGAAACATTGGCATTTATCCAAATTTAGCCATCCAAGAGGGCACCTGGCATCTGGGGCAAGAAACACTGAGGAAGATGGCGTCGGCTGATGCCTTTATACCCGAAAAACTGCAGCGATGACGTCGGGTGAAGTGTGACACCAGCCGAAGCCGGACCCAGACTTTGGAATCCGGCCGACCGAAGGGCTGCCTGACGACAGGACAACCCATTTGTAAGGACTGCAGATGCATTCCTATCGGACATCTACATTTATGGTAGGTACAAAACTGTACTTTCTAGAAAGTGCTGTTTGATGTGGGGAATTCTGAGATGTGTGTAACTGCAGGATATCATTTTGAAATCCAGTTGTGTTAGTTACTTGTAGCATGATGTTTCTGCTTAAAAACAGTAGATTAGACCAAATAATAGTTGAGAATATAGCTGTTTAAAAGGTACTTGCTTTTAACAGAAAGTATAAATGGACATGATAAATGGAATTTACATGAAAAGGGCAACTTTAAAACAGTGTGAGTTCTGGGTCATATGGTTTAAGCAGTTTTACTCCGCTAACAACTTTTGAATGATGGTAGTACTTTGCAATTTTACTCTATAGTATTTTATTTTTATTTAGCCAGCCCAGTGCCTTGTATATTACTTTAGAAATAGCATATATAACTGTAACAAGTGATTTTTGTAGACCCCTTAATGATAACTGACATTTACTAAACAAAGGATTTACTAATCTGTATAACTGTCTTACTGTAAATGTTTGGTACAGTACAGTAGGTAAACTGACCATGTTTCTAGGGATGGTGATTTAACAGTAAGAATGAAAGAAAAGGTATCACATTGCCTTAGAATTTGATTTGTTTATTAACCGTGATTAATAGCACAGTTTTTCATATAGTATCATGCTGGTTTTGTCGCTGCCAGCTGGGTATGAAATTAATGGATCAAATAAGGGTTTAACGTCTGCTCAGTGGTTTGTCATCCCTCACATTTTAACCTTCAGGCTTTCTGAAAGTGTCAGTGCATTCGGCCAGAGGCTGGCAGGGGGCTGATGAATTCTCTGTGGCTGAAATGTCAGATTTGCTAAGACGCAGTTAAAGTTGTTAGAAATCTCCTGAGTGAAAAAAATGGCAGCTTTGTTTTTTGATGCATCGGAATGATGAGTATTTAAGTCTTTTTTTAATGCTTTTGCTTCAAAACGTATCATGTAGTTTAAGAGATGCCTATTCCATTAAACCGTCATTTTAAAATGCTGGCAGATGGATTGTTGGAGACTATAGTAGAGTAACTTTCCTTCCACTTAGTATTCTCAGCAAAGCAGCCATAATTAGTAAGCAGTCATTCCTGCTCATCGCATTGCAGTATCCCTGCAGTCACCACAGGAAGTAATATACGGTAAATCTACATGCTTGAGTCACACAGCTGACACTGGCATGGTCCTGGCGTTGAAGGTCACAGCAATTTCACGGCCCTGTAGTTTAGTAAGACTGTCTTTCGACATATCTGCAGACTTATCAAGGGTACCAGAACTTGTCAGAGATTTGGGACACATGGCTAGGCTTAAAAAGGTCCTTGTGGTCATTAGATTAGTACACACCTATGAACATGTAAAGAATGCAATGGATAAGAAATCCATGGAGTGACAGAACCCCTCTGGCATTCTGTAATCAGTATGGTCAGGGCAGTACTGTTCTGAAGGTTGTATTTACAGTATATCCTCAAGTCGGTGTGACTGTATTGTTCATGTACTTTATTTAAAAAAATACTGGCTGACCTGTGGAGGTGGACGAGGGGCAAAGATAAGTGTCAACTGCTCCCTTGTCAAAAGAGAGGTCAGCTTTAAAAAAAAAGAAAAAAAAGACTGGTTGGAAGGTAGTAACAGCAAAAGTCTAACAGCTGTTTGCAGAGCTGTGCCTGGAGTCTACCCTGCCATTCTGTGTCTGCACATGCAGTACATAGGGGACAAGATTACTGCTTGGGTTGGAAGGATGATACCAGATCACTTTGTTTTTACTTAGATGTGCAGCCATATTCCCTGAACTACTTAGGTCAGACCCTGGTCTGGCTGGTTGTACTGATGCAAGTCTATGCAAAAAATAAATTAGTAGATCTAGTGACAAAGACATATGACCAAGCGTCCATTGTCGGTTATGTCTCAGGAGAGGGATATACAGAAAAATTTTGGAAGAATAACTTTATTCTGAATCCTTCACAAAAATAATGTCTCAGCATTGTATTTGATACAAATGTATTAGTCTTCTCTTTCTGTTATTTTGGGTTAACTGTTTCACATGTAGTCTTTATAAAAACCTCACATTTTTTAATCTTAATGTAAAACTTGAGATATAAATAAATGCTGTTGCTCCCCTCCCTGGGGTACTGCCAGCTTGGTGCTGCGATACCAGCCTTTAGATATATAGTTGTCTATGTTCTTGCTCTTCTTACTCCCCACAGTATTTGTTAAGGTATTAGCAGTGGTGTTTATACTCTTTCTCCGTCACTGGTGACTTGGAGGTTAATGACGCTGCCAGACAACCTTCAGCTTTTCAAACTTGCTCAGATAAATTAAGTAATACTCTGTCTTACCAGGGAAATATTTTCCCTACCTCATGCCAAGAGTATACAGGCAATTCTCACCTATGTCAAGCATCTGTTGGTTTGGAACATATTTCACGGCTATGTTTGGCTTTACATCATTGGCACATTACATCATTGTGCTGGGAAGGAATTATGCCCTGCAGAGGCTTCAGTAGCAGCTTAAAGGGATTTTATACCATTATTCACCTTTAGAGACCCCTTCTCCTTCCTTGGGACTTGAACTTCTTTATTGGCAGGCCTGCCTGCCCTCTATTTAAAATTGCTAGTTTGGCTTAACACCTGCAGGACTTTGGAGCTACAAAGCTGTGCTTTGTCAGAAACTCTTTGATCTTTCAGTTATTTTCATTTTTTTTTATTTTTTAGGACTAATCCACATTTCCTCTTGAAAGAGATGTCAGTGTTGTCCTTAAGTTGATGTATTCACTTCTCCGTTTTCTTTCTGGGGACAGAGTTCATCATATCTGCAGTGCGCATTTTGTGTTCAGGTTTTACCTTGGAAGGGTACATGAGGATGAGTTCTGGAGGATGTACCAGTTGTTCATGTTTCTCACTCTGTGTAAGGAGGGCTGCTGTAGCAAAGTAAATTGTGCATTGCTGTATTGATAACTTTATCATTTTTACTATCAGATGAAAATGCATTTGAAAGCCAATCCATGTGATGCATGCTGCTTTTATTACCTGTTTCAAGAATATGTCCATTACGGACAGATATGACATGGCTTGCCTGGCATCAGATCACAACATCATCGCCAGTCAGTAGTGCAGGATTTATGATTAGAGGAATTGAGCTTCCTTTGGCATATCAGTGCTTTGGGACTCAATCTTCTGACCCCTTGCTTTTTTTAACCATTCTTGTTTCTACATTTCTGGACGAATTTCTATTATTGCTTTCAAATCTTCACAGTACTGCAGAGAACCGTCCCAAAGTACGATACAAAAGGTCTGTGAGTACTCAGCGTATGAGTTATTCTTTGAGAGAACCCCACCCCCACAACAACACTGTACATGAAGTAAATAAAAAAAGGGAGACTATGCAGGAATGGTTGTTGAGACAGTTCCGGTCGTGGGAAAGGAACATTCTTTTGTCCCTGGAATGAGGTGATGTTCGTTGTTGTGCTTCCTCTGTTCATTTGTCTTTCCGTCTGTCCATCTGTATTGCATTTGTATGAGGGGACAGGTGGAAGTTCAGAATCCTGCCAGTTCACAGTTGTTACACTAGCTTTTAATGGTAGAACAGTCTAGGTCTAGGCCTGAGTTTTAGTCAAAGAACATGTTTTTGTGCTGTGCTCCTAGACTTTGACCAGGGCCTTCACCTTCAAAACGTCTCATTGATGGTGTAGTTTAAGTGCTAATCCACAGAGGATATTGATATATGCCTTCCTATCATGGTTACCTAATGTACAGTGTTGTGGAAGGACATTTGGGATCAAAACACAAACAGCAAGCATTAAATAAAAAAAAAATGTACTATGCGATTGCACCTCCACAAATGAAATGAATCACCATTCATGCTATAGTCAATGGTCTCTGAGTCAACTGTAGCAAAAATCAGTGAACTCAGCTGTTGACAAATCATGCAGCAAACTCTGCACTCAAAGAAAGCATTTCTTGATGAACTGCATTGCAGCCACATACATTTTATCAGTCTTGCACTGTATCTGTTTGAAAACTTTGCAATAGAAAGGCCAGGATGCTTTGTTTGGAAATTTTAATATTGTTTGCTTTGGGCATAATTTAAAATTGCCCCAGTTCATTTCTGTCATTTGCATTTTGAAGTATTTAGTTGTCTACCTGGTAATGGATTTCAGCCAAAGCTTGTTGTGTACCATGAGTGACTATAGTTGTCTGGCCTCAGAGGGCACAGCTGTCATCAGAACTGCAGTTACATATTGCTTCAGTTGTATCTTATCACACACCTATTATTTCTGTGGTTTACTAATTATGACACAGTCCCAAGAAAGCTGATTTGGGCAGGCTTGCAAAGGTTTAAAGTCCCAGAAACATTGGTAGAATTAGTGCAGGCTATGTATAAGGACTCAGTGACTCAAGTACAAACAGTGTTTGGTCTCATAGAGGGAGGGATTCATACATGGAGTGGGTTTGCATTACATTAGCAAACAGGTCAGAGAGGGCAGATCAACAATGTGGAATTACAGGTAGTCTCTGAGCAAGAACTTCGGCAAAGGATAGGGGAATGGAATGCAAAACTGAAGGCACGTGAGATGTAACTGAGTCAGTAAAAATGGTTGTAATGGCAGCAAAAGGGTGAAATCAGAAGTAGCTGAGAATTAAACAGAAGGGAAATAGTGGAACAGATTAATAGCTTCAAGTATCTGGGAGGGGAAGTTGAGAAGAAGGGAAGTCTGAATGAAGAGGTCAAAGCTAGAATAAGAGAGGCTGCAGCCAACCTGCATAGAGTGTCATGTGTAGTGTGTGACAGAAAAATGCCAAAGAAGCTGAAAGCTAAGGTGTACAAGATAGAGGTGAGATCAGTACTACTGTATGGTACAGAAACCTGGGCAGTAAAGGCAGAACAGATGAGGAAAGTAGAGGTGATGGAGATGAAGTGCTTGAGATGGGTGGTAGAATGCACACTGTGGAACAAAGAAATGAGAACATGAGAGCAGAAGCCAAATTAGCTCCAATTACAGAGAAGGTCAAAGAGAACAGATTATAGTGGTTTGGGCACATGTGCAGAAAAAACAATTTGGTAAAGGAGATATGGGACAGACAGGAAGAAAGAAAGCACCCAGCAAAGAGGTGGATAGGTTGTGTGAGAGAAGACCTGCGACAGTCAAGCATGACTGTTTAAGAAGGTAGGAGAGTGGCTTTGAATTGAGAGAGATGGCTACCGTTGACATGACACCCTGACATGTAGATAATGGGGGGAAGGGGTTGATGATGATGATATCTCTATGGGAAGCCGACTGTCAAATGTTCAGAATGCTGGTACAGTCACTTCAAGAGGCATTTGATTGGAGAATGACAGCATCTTTTAGTGCAAGGTCACGGTGTAGCGGAGATAGAAGACTTTCCCCTTTCCCCACTGCATTTTGGAGTTGAGATGTGTGTATCTTTATCTATATATATTTATCTATATGTATATATATATATATATATATATATATATATATATATATATATATATATATATATACACATATATATATACACACACACATACGTGTGTGTGTATGTATATTTAAGTAGCAGGTGGTGGGGGGTGCTTATCCCCCTCCCCCCACAAAAGTAACGTTTTTAAATTATTTTGTTATATTTTTAGTCAGCTGGTGTTCGAACATTTGCCATTCAAAAATGTCATTTTTGATTGAATGCCTGACACTCATTCTTACATTTATGTATGCATATCTCTCTGTACATATGTACACACACACACATACAGTGCAGTGTAAGAGAAGAAAGTCGGAAGCAGTTACTAATGTTAAAAATAAGGGGTAGAACTGTTGTGGAGGTCACTTTGTTCAGTTTATTGCCTCTCTGTGCTGGCGAATATTGTTGAGGCATTGTTCTCATTATAGAAAACGGTGGCAGGGTTAAATGCAAGACATCGTCTGGTCTTACTTTGTGCAGCTGGTTTTTGAAGAGATCCACTTTGTAGAGTGTGAATCCAGAATATAAACTGTACATGAAAGTGGTGTCAGTATTTTATTTATTGTTATTTTTATTTGTTTTATTGTTTAGCTTATTTGTAGTTGAAGGGCAGTGTAGTGCACGGTGTTTAAGACATCAGTAACAGTAATTATTGATTGGGTGATTTGTTTTGTGAGCTGTGTGTGTATTAATTTATAAATTGAATGTGTGATGTATTAAGTGCCAATTTTTTTTTTTCATTGAACAGTAAAAGAGGAAGAAGACTCCAAGGGCTTGAAAAAAAAAACAGCAAATAAAAACTGTTGTTTTATACTGCATTTATAGCAAGGAGCTGCTACAGTTTATGCTATTCATGAAGCACTGCAGCACTTCAGTTCTGATTGCAAACATGGTACTAGCATTCAGATAAAGTAATTCACTGGAAATCAACTGTAATCTGCTGATTGCTCCCCCTTACACTTTGCACCTTGGCTGCAGCCCCTTCACTCTACCCTGGTTATGCTTCTTGCCACCACCATCATTGGGAATGGGGGAGTAGTTTCTTCAGGTTTGCCTGCCTGGGCATGGTGTCCTCAGGGGTTCCAGAACTCATTGAAGCATTTAATAGTAGGATGTTTGAAATTTATTTGATTCTAATACAAGCAAAAGTATGTGTACATATAATGTTTATTTGTGAATAAGTACATATATGTTGTGGTTACAGGTTAAGGAGCACTAGGCCCACAAAGGCTTTTTTGTTGTAGAATACATAATGTAAAGATCCTAGACAGGTATTTGGTTGTAGCATTTTTCTTTCCTCCTTTTCTAATCATTTTTTGCATCAGTATTTAATGCGTGTCCTGTGCATGTTTGAATTTTGCATTTATTTCTGTCCTTAACTGCTTCAAGTAGTTGCTGTCCAGCAGTCATTTTGTTAGAGGGTACTTTTTTTTTTTTTAATCTTCTGGGCCAGCAACAATTTGCAATTTCATGGGTACAAGCTTGTTATCTGCTCTTATGTTTCATAATTTAAATACGCACCCATGCCCACACACTTATTTTATAAAAAGTATTTCTGCTTTCTTACTTTTCATACTGCTTGTTCAGCAGTTTTTTTAATTTTACAGTTTTTTCCCTGATCTTTCACTTTAAAGGGAGTCCACCCATTTGGACTATCTGTTAACACAACTACATGCAGAAAGGTGCGGTAGACTGGCATTACCAGAGATTTTGTAGTGTTTGCTTTTATTTATTTAACTAAAATTAAGGTAATGGAGGAGAGTAATATACTTTGTTGCTCTGTAAAGAAGGCATATTTAACCTAGCTGGTCTGTTCATCTTCATATATACAGCATGCTTGTGGTAGAATTTTTCTTTTTAGTCAGTATGATTTTGAACGATTGCTTATCCATTGTGCAGTAGCTCCTTTCCAGGGTTAGATGTAATAAGAACTTATCAGTGCATTTCAGATACTCTGAAAAGTAATACATGCTATGTATGGGTGAGTAGCTTTACAGCTAATAAGAGAGCTATAGTGATTTGCATGTCATGTGGTACATGGAAGTACTAGAGAATTTAGTTTGAATGAAAAATCCATAGAGGTTGGATCACGTGCTGTGTATCTTTTAAGCCTTCTAACAAGACAATGGTGCTAGAGTGGTGAAATACCTGTCAGAATTGAAGAAAAATGTCCGCAGATGTGAAAATACATATCTGCTTTCAAGAATCTCTATTTGGAACTAGACAGAAATGTAGAACTGCACCATCTTGGAATTATTTAATTAGGTGGAAACTTAGTTGAAAACTAGAAGTTTTAATCTAGGAATTAAGATTATGCCGTACTGCAAATGGGTTAGGTGAAATTTCAGAAGAGATTCAGTGTACTACATTTCTTGTATGTTGCTCTGGAAGATGTCTTTAAAATATTTAACTTTTTTGTTGTTAAAGGAGAAATAGCAGCACTTGTAGTAAAAAAATCAGTAATTGCCTAGAAAGAACTTGTCATTTATTAAGTATTTGTTGGGCATTGTACAAAAGGCAGGAAATTTGGTGACTTGTGTAACAATGATAATCATAGAATCATTTGTGATGTAAGTAATTATGAAACAAGGGTTAAAGTTAAGAGAAAGTAGACCCAAACTTAGCAAAGGAGTGAATGTGTGCAGAGCGAGTTGAGCTACTGGCTCATAGATGATGACTTTAACCTCTGAAATTGAAAAGAGTATATGTAAAATAAAATGGAAATCAAGTAATAAGGTAAAAATGAGAAATAAAAAATATAGGATATGTTACAAATGTAAAGGATAAAAGCAGTTTTTCAGAAAATGGATGGCTGAAAACGAGAGCCATGTGAGTCTCAAGACTCAGTTGCTGTTGCCGTAAGCATGATTGTCCATTTATTCAGTAGTGCTGTGTGTACGGTAGAACACTTTTGTTTCTAAATTGCATGAAAGCATAAAGCAAGTGTGATGAAATGAATTTGCATGTTGTTGGACAGAAATTTGACACAAACTGTAGATACCATTGCAATGCATGATTTGATACTTTGAATTCTGAAAGTGCATTAAAGAAACTAAAAAGGAAATGCAGCTTAATTTGTTGAAAGGAAATGATAAAAATTAATGGACAAAATGTAGACTGTAAGTTAGACACAATGCGAGTCTAGCATTTTCTCTGAAAATAATTTTAAATAGGTTGGGCTAAAAACCATGTGGCAGTATTAAGTCAAAAACTACTAACATTTTAATACCAAAACCTGAGGTTTAAAGCAGTAGCATGTAAAGAAGTAAATGAACCCAACGTGCGTTGTGTGGATTGTGAAAAACTACGAATGCTAAAATGAATTCACAGTGTAAAAGCAAAGACCACATAGTCACTGATACATTACAGATTCCATGAAGAGCCATAGCAGTGTTATCTCTCTCTAATTTCGCTAACTCTTTTGGGTTTCCTAATACCATGGTGGGAATGGACCCCATTCCTAAGTCAGGCTATGATTAAAGTTCATGAAGTTAGTACTGTTTTAGTCTTTGATGTTAGCCAATAGTGTTTTTTGTAGCACCTGCTATGTGCCCAGAATTGACAGAGTTGTATGTATTAGTAGCTTATTTAAGTATTACATTAAATTGTTTTTTGTTAGACTCATTGCTTCTATTGCTACTTGAACTGTCTGGGGATCTTTCAGTTTTCAGTATTATTTTTAGTGTTCTGAAGGATTCCTTACGAGTTTTATTCACTTATGTTCATGTTTTATTATCCTACACAGGATAATATCCTTTTTTTTTTTTAATTTCTCCAGATCTTTTTGGTTTCTAATACCATGTTTGAATGGACCCCATTCCAAAGTCAAAGTACGATTAAAGTTCATGAAATTAGTATTGTTTCAATCTTTGATGTCAGCCAGAAGTGCTGCTTGCAGCACCCACAGTGGTGTGCCCAGTAATGACTCCTCCTGCAGTTTGTATGGATTTACATGCATTGGTAATGTATCTAAATACGAATTGTAGATTCTTTTTTTGTTTCTGCCTGCAAATCCTGATATTTTATGACTTTGTGTCTCTCTCAATGCAAAACACTGTAGTCACTGGGTGTGGCGATTTCAATGATCAATGCTGCTTTTTCTTCTTTTCATGGACCACTATATCTGGTTTTCTAGCATCTGTCTTTTGAACTGATGGTAATGGATTATTCCATGTGATATAAACTTTATGATTTTCTATGATGCTTTGTGGCTCATGTTTCCAGTATTTTTCAGCCACTTCAGTACCATAATGTTTGCACAATACCATAATGTTTGCACAATCCCCAGTGCAACAATCTGGCCGCATTATTATGCCTTTTAGTATACCGTCCTTCTGCCATTAGTATGTCACAACCAGCAATAAGGTGTGCTACTGTTTCTAATTCGGTTTTACATGTTCAATGGACTTTGTAAACCAACATGTACTCAGCCCACTGTCTTGGACCACCAATATTAACCTTTCATCTCTTGGTTCGAATTTGCCGCTCCTTAACCATTCCTGATCAACATGAGATTCTTCCAGACGTTTTCTGTACTTGCAACTATGTTTATGCATTTACCACATTTCTTGCCTTCTCATCTGGTCCTTCACCTAACATTCTTTCATTTGTTTTTTGGCACATTCAGTTGCTGCCTGATTTTTATCTACTTCTGGTTTGATTTCCATTCCTTCTTGACGCCGATATGCTTCTACTAGATTAAGCAGAGAAGTCATCTTAGATTTATTTTCCTCATGTTTCAAAACTTTCACTATGTTTCGGTTTTGTAGAGGTCAACAGATATGTCTGAAGTCCCACAATTGCAGATCTATGCATGTAATAAATTTCAAGGAGGTCCATCTCTCCTTCAGAACAGGGAATATATAATCTTGGTATGCACCGATTTTTATAAATCATTTGGTGAGCATGAAGCATCCTTCTTGTTTTCCTATCTAATCTATCCAACACGTTTTGGGGCCAGCCCATCACTCCAAAATTGTAAGTTAGGAGAGGAAGAGCAAATTGGTTTATAGCCTAGATGTCAACGCTGTTTTTAGGAGTAATTTAAGTCTTCTAAAGTATTCCTTAATAAGTTTTATTCACATTTGTTCATGTTTTATTGTTGATCCTGCATCAATTCCCAAATATTTATACTCTCCCTCTTGCTCAAGTTCTTTTATATCATATTCTTGTCCCAAACTTATGTTTTCCTGCTTTAAAGGTTGCCTTTGCCCATTTGTCAAGACTAAATGACATTCTTATATCATCTGAAAAAGTTTTGACAACTTGCAGTTGTGCTTTCAGTTCCTCATCTGATGAGCTATACAGTTTTAAATCGACAAAGAGAAGATGAGAACTTTTTACACTTTGTTGTTTTGTAGGAGCCAAATTGTAGCCATGGCTTAAGCTGTTAAGTAGACAGCTTAATGGGTGAAGGGCAAGGCAGAATAGCAATGGTGACAGGGAGTCACCCTGGATTTATCCCCCTTTGAATTTTTATCCCTGGGATAATAATTTGTCCTTTATCATGGCATAATTGCACAGTGGTCTGCCACTGTTTCATGGTCACTGTAATGTAGTCGATCAGTGTAGGGTGTATATTATACATTTTTAAGCACTCTTATCTGAGAATGTGGGATACTATCAATCCATGCCATACGTAGATTTTTTTCCCCTTTTTACAGTTCTCCACTATGACTTTAACATCAAATGATCCTTTGTTCCATATAACTTTTCTTTTATTGCCCTTTTGTTCTACTGCCATAATTCAGTTTTCTTCTAAATGACTATAAACTCTTGGCATTAATTCCCGTGTATAGTTTATACATCGTCAAAAATAATAATAATAAGTAAGTTATTAGCCTATAATTTTTAGGGTAGCTTGCAGGTTCACTCTTAAGTAGGAGCATTGTTTTTCCTGTTAGCCAGGTTGGTGTCTATTCAGGGTGCGTATATAAATAGTTCTTACTCATGGCTAAATCTTTGTGCAAGGATGTTAATACTTTTAACGAAAAGTTAGGTACTGCATCTGGGCCTGGGATTTTCCAGTTAGAGGCTTTTCTTAACTTTGTTTCAATCTCTCTGGCTGTTACTTCATCCCGTTTCATATCCTGTACCTTTAAACTTCTTATTCTTTCTTTTGCTTCTTCTGTCCATTAAACATCTTTGTTATGTTCCACAGGATCTTCATAGATACTTCTCCAAAATGTCTCTGTTTCTTCTTTTTTTGGCAGTCTTTCAATTCCTTCTACCTTTTTTCCCAGTTCTCTATAAAACTTTTTGGGTCATCAATAAATTGCTTATTTTGTGCTTTTCCTTTTTTATTTATCTGTGTATTTTCAAAGTTTTTCCACCTGTGCTGAGATTTTTAGTTTATTTGCGATAGTGCATGATAATGCCTGGTCTTTCCTAATACTGTGCATTGCTTTAATCACATCTATCTTTTAGTATTTTTGTTGATCTATTCCCTCTTGTATAGTCTTCTAAGAGTGACACTTCTTGTCTTAATTGCTTTATAGTTTTCTCTGTTCGATATTTCCATGATGATATTTGATTTCTCCCCTTCCTTTCCCTCACTACCCTGTGTTCTTGTGGTAGAATTTTATCAGTTATTAATTTAGCTGCACATTAATGTATCCTGTTTACTTCTGTTATAGTGCATGGATCTCTTTGGACAGTCCTAAGTATTGTGTTCATTTGTTTTAGCAAACTTCTGACTTTTTGGGTTTTATCGACCTTCTACACTCTATTTCTTTCATTGATCTTAAGATGTCTATAAATCAAGCAACTCTTTTCTTAGCTCATTTTCTTCTAAACTGAGGGCACATTTTTTATTTTCCATTTCCTGCGGGCATTCTGTAGAAAGTTCTATAGCATCTTCCCATGGCACATTCTCTTCAATTTCATCCTGTGCCATTTGTTGATGATCTTCGTGTTTCACTGTTGCAGTCATCACACTTGGGTTATCTGCCTGCAGGTATCCCTCAGTCAGCCTGAATACCAGAGTCTTGGGATTTCTGCGTCTGATGCTGTTGCCTCTTCCATGACGTCAGGAGTATAAAACATGCAGCCGATGCCATTACATCAGCTTTTCTTGCCACGTGGGAGCCTGAAGCAGAAGCAGTTCGCCATTGCTGGTTGGCCGCTTCCTGAAATTTTCGTTTTTTGAGTTTCAAACCTGAAGCCTTCTAAAGCTAAGTACCTCGTTGGGGATCCTTTTTTCTTGCTGTAACCGATGTCAGAAAAAGTTACAATTGTCTTGCCTGTGGAAAGCAAATACTTCACAGAAATTTTCATTCTTACTGCTTCACCTGTTTAGGCCCAGACCATGACGTCCTTCGCTGCTGGTTTTGTGCCTTGTTCAACACCTGAACTATTCGTTGTTGGGCTATTTTTGTCACTAAATTCTTTCGCTCTTATTCACCATATTCCGAAATGGCTTCGATAAGCCATCCGACTACCAATCTTCAGAAAAAAAGAAGGATAAAGAAAGAGACAGACCGCATAGGTCCAAAACTGCCGACGATGCTAACGTTAAGCTAGTTGCCAGTCCGTCGGTACTCAGTGAGGCACTTTCGCAGCCCCTGTTACCCACTTCTGCAGATTCGTAGGCCTCTACTGAGACCCATTCTGAGTCCGGTATGCCGCGATGCTTTTTTGACTATGGAACCTGCAGATGTCTCTACCATGGATGAGTCTGGAGCCGCTGTACAGGCACTGGCTTCTGAGGGCCTATTCAGACCTTCTGATTTTCGTATTAAACCGACTACTTAGTTAATGACTAAAACTACAGAATTTCTCAGGCCCAGAGTTTGCACTACGCCTAGGAAACCGACGACCAAAGCTCATTCTCAAGCTCCCATGCCACAGAAACAAATGCTTAGAATGGCTGAAGACCTTATTACTTTATTTAGGAGAAGCCAGCCTTCCCCCTCTAAAAGACAAAAAAATTGATTTTCCTTCTGAATCTACAGACCATGAGTCCGATAAATCTGACCCCTGTGATTACCAGGACATACCCTTATCTACCTATGAGGACTCCAATGCAGAGGATTCCATTCCCTCTGCCTCGCCCCCAGAGGACTTGAAACCTTGCAAACCCTAAGAGAGCATTTCCGCTGGGAATGCCAGGACTACCCACAGTCCAAAAAGAGACTCAGGGAATTTTTAGACTTGCCTCAGCATAGGCCTCTAGCTATACCCCCTGTCCTGGATATTGTAGATGATATCTTCATGGAATCCAGTCTTACCCCTGATACTTTACCATCAGCTCCTAGAAAGCCTGACAAGTACTACAGAGTACCCGACTCTCACAAATTTCTCTTTAAAAATCCCACTGTGGATCCAGATACCATTTCCCAGGGACCTAAAGGTATTAAGGCTACAACAGCCAAAAACTCTACCCATTCGGAAAGGATTCTAGGGCTTTAGACAGATGGGGTAAGAAGGTATATACCTCTGCAACTCTTGCCATCAGGGCTTTAAATTGCCAGTTTCACATGTTGAAGTACCTGTAGCATATTATGAAACTAATTAAACAAAAAATGTTGATTCCTGATTGTGCAGAAAATAAAGACTTACAAGTGTTAATGCATTTGGCAAACCAAGTTGGTAAACATGCTTTGCAGTGTGGTTTTGATGCCTTAGAAGCATCTTGCAGGGCTGCTGTCACTGGGTCTGTTCTGAGAAGGCATGCTTGGCTGAAGGAACAAATCTTGCAGGACAATGTCAAAGCAAAATTACTAGATGCTCCATTAAGCCAAGAATGTTTGTTTGGCTCAAAAGCAGAAGAAGTTCTTAAAAAGATGAAGGAAAAAGCTAAATCTATGCAAACTGTTAAAGATTTCTTACAGGTACAGCCACCTAGATTCAGTAAGCATTGGCCTTCAAAACACTGGTCCTTTCCAGTCCCTCCCAGACCTTCTCAGTCCAAACCCAGGGGCAACAGACCACAAAGACTACAGTCTCAGGGTATGCACAGATATAAACAATGGAGCGCTCCCTCCTCAAAAACTGGGAGTGGTAAGCCATCCCCTTATGGAAAAAGTTCACAATGACTTGTCCTTCATCCTTCCCAGCCATGCCCAAGTACTTGCACCCCTAGGAGGAAAACTCACCCTGCATGCAAAAAACTGGGAGTATATTACCCAGGACCGATGGGTCTTAAACATTTATCCCAGGGATACAGATGTGACTTCCACTCACTGCCAACTCCAAGCGGATTGCCAGATCTTCCTCCAAACCAGTGGGCAGAGGTCCAAAAGCAAGTACTTTCTCTTAGTATCAGGGCTATTCAACCTGTTCCAACAGAGCAAAGGGGACAGGGTTTCTACTCCAGACTGCACCTGGTGCCCAGAAAAGAGAACTCTTTACATCCTGTTCTGGATCTGTCAACTCTCAACTCCTTCCTGGTGGTACCAAAATTCAAAATGCTTACACTCCAGCAGCTGCTTCCTATGCTAGTCAAGGACTCCTGGCTAGTCACCCTAGACTTAAAAGAAGCTTATCTGCACATCCCCATAAGGGAATCTTGCAGGAAATATCTACATTTCAGGCCAGGCGCTATACAATATCAGTTCTCTGCACTTCCCTTTGGCTTGTCTATTGTTCCCAGGATATTCACAAAGTGCCTGGCTCCAGCCATTGCATACAGTAGGCAGAGAAATATTCAAATTTACCCATACTTGGGCGATTGCCTGATTCAGGCGGACAGTCAGGAATTGCTACTTCAGCACCTGATGTTTGTAAAGAGACTCCTAACTTCTCTGGGGTATACTATCAATCAAAAGAAATCACATCAGGTACCCAGCCAAAAGATTGTATTCCTGGGAGCAAGCAGGTTTATTTGACAAATTACTTCAAACTACTGGCCACCCAAACCCAGCTGTCTGCAAGAAAAGTACTGCAAGACCTAGGGTTCATGGCCTCATGCATTCTACTAATTCCATATGCAAGACTGCATATGAGGAAACTTCAGTGGCACTTAAAAAGTCCCTGGTGTCAACATTCTCAGGACCTGGAAACAGTGATTCCTATCATTCCTTGCCTAAGGGCAGAGTTCCTTTGGTGGGCAGAGGCTTGCAACCACAACAAAGGACTCCCTTTCACTCATCCCCCCGCCGCCCAAACCCTGACAGCAGGCACATCAGACTATGCTTGGGGGGCTCACATGGCAGGCAAATGCATTCAAGGCAAATGAAGCCCAGGACAAATTCACCTGCATATCAATCAAAAAGAAATGTTAGCTGTACAGAATGCACTGACAGCCTTCAAATACCTTATCCTGCCAGGACAACTCTTGATAAAGACAGACAACACCACAGTTATGTGGTACATAAACAAGCAGGGGGAACTCATTCCTACCCACTCTGCAGGTTAGCCATGGATCTGTGGAATACAGCCTTGAGCAATCAAGTGCACCTGCAAGCTCAATTCCTGCCAGGCAAACAAAATTCACTGGCAAATGACTTAAGCAGAAATCTAATGGACCCACACAAGTGGAAACTGGAACCCAACTCATTCAAACTTCTAATACACAGGTGGGGGACACCAGAAGTGGACTTCTTTGCTTCCCCCCAAAACCATCAGCTGAGCACATTTTGCACCAGAATTCCCCACAGCCAGGCATGGAAAGTGGTTGCCCTATCCTTTACATGGGAAAACCTCTCAATCTATGCTTTCCCCCTCTGCCCCTCCTTTCAAAGGTACTACTCAAGATCAAACAGGACAGGCCAAGGACAATCCTTATTGCACCAAATTGGTCACGCCAGCACTGGTACCCACTCCTATGTAGTCTGGCAGCAGTGCCACCCTGGCACCTACATCAGACCCCCCTCTCTGCCCTCCCAGCAGGAGGGACAGATTCTGCGTCCTCAACTGCAAACCCTGAAGCTGGCAGCCATGCTTATTCCCTGAGTACATCGCCAGCAACCCTCAGCAAACAGCTGCTGGATGTTATCCTTGAGGCCAGGAAGCCTAGTACTAGGAAATCCTATTCAGAAAAGTGGAAAAGATACTGTTTTGGAGCCAGTCTCAAGGAAAGGACACAGCCGTGCCCACCTTACCTCAAATCCTAGATTATCTAGCAGAGCTGCTCCACAAAGGTCTAGCCTTCTCATCAATTAAGATTCATGCCTCTGCTGACTCACCTCATTACAATACTGAGCCACCCCTCTACTCTCGCCCTCTGATCAAACAGTTCCTGAGAGGAGCTAACAATTTAAGACTCCCAAGGAGAGCTCCCACTCCTGCCTGGGACCTTAACTTTGTACTAGAGAAGCTCACACTCCCCCCTTTTGAGCCTGCTGCTACAGCAGAGTTAAAATTCCTCCCTTGGAAAACAGCCTTACTTCTAGCCATCACTTCAGCAAGAGGAGTGTCTGAGTTACAGGCCCTTTTGGCTGTGGACCCCTTCATTATCTTCCATGCGGACAGGATTTCCCTCAGGACTAATGCATCATTTATGCCCAAAGTGGTATCCAGTGTGGCTTTAAAGCAATCCATCCATTTACCAAATTTTTTTTCCTAATCCTCAGAATAAAGGGGAAAGGATCCTGCACTCCTTGGATGTGCACAGACCTTGACAGGACTAAACCTTTCAAAAAATCTGACCAGCTGCTAGTCAGCTTTGCTACAGGGGCAGAGGGCAAGGCCATTTCAAAGCAAACCATTTCTAAATGGATAGCACACTGCATTTATTTCTGCTACAAACACCATGGAAAACCTACCCATCAGGGGATCAGACCTCATTCCACTAGGGCTACCTCAACCTCTACAGCATTTCTCAGGGGAGTCCCTACAATGGACATCCTGGAGGCTGCAACCTGGAGTTCTGTACACACCTTCACCAAGTATTACCATTTACCTATCTTTTCTAAATCCAGAGCTGGATTTGCCACAGCAGTCTTACAAGGTCTGCTAACCAGCCCTAATGCTTCTTGACTGCCTCCACCCTTCCTCAGCTTTGGGAATCAGTCCAAGTGTGATGACTGCAACAGTGAAACATGAAGAACATAGTACAATTGTGTACACTTACCATAAATGTAGATGTTCAAGTGTATTCATTGTTGCAGTCCTGGTTACCCTCCCTCCAGTCCCCTGTTTTTTCTATACTTTCTACCTATGCTCTTTTTTGGCCATATCTTATGGCAGTGGTATTTACTTTCTATTGGAGGTGTTCCACACTATTTGATTGCTTCCTATTTTGAGGGCACCTGACATCTGGGGCAAGAAAAAACTGATGTAATAGCATCGGCTGCATGTTTTATACCCCTAACGACCTGACGTCATGGAAGCTGTGACAGCATCTGACGCAGAACTCCCATGACTCTGGTATTCGGGCTGACTGAGGGCTACCTGCAGGCAGATAACCCAAGTGTGATGACTGCAACAGTGAATACACTCAAACATCTCCATTTATGGTAAGTGTACACAACTGTACTTTCTGTCATATGGGAACTCACTGGCCTATCACTCTTCAACATTATTGACTGCATCAGAGTTTCCACAGTTTCCTGTTCCTTCCCTTGCTATCTAACTTCAAGTGAACATTTGTACTAGTTTCCTGTGGAAGGCTCCCAAATATCTTCATATGACACGTAACCAATTGCTTCCTGTTCCACTGGTTTCCCTTTAATTTGTATATCCATTGCTCTATCCTGTTGTGGTACTTTCTGAATTAGATTTTCTACACTGAATTCTTCACTTTGCAGGTACTCCATAGCCTCTGTTTCTATTTGTTTAACTTCTCCATTACTAACATCCTTTTCTACTTTTCCTCTTTGCCTTATTTTTTGTATTGTAAAATTTTCCATGTCCGGTTTCCTTGCCTGTATTTCTCTTCAAATATCTTTGGTGCTGCTCTTTTTGTATTGGTTAGTTTTGCTGTCTCCTTTGTGTAAGTATTACACCATATTAAATCTCTTTTTCTTTCCCATGTCCATATTTCTTCTTCAGATGTCTCCTGATCGTCCTGCTTCTCCTTACTTTGGGAACTCACTTTATCATGCTGTGATGTAACCCGTGTTAGACCTTCTACACCAAATCCTTCTCTTCGCAGGCATTCCATAACTTCAACTTCTATGTTTTAACGTCTGCTTTACTAATCTTTTTTTCTACATTCCCTCTTTGTGATATTTTTTTTATTGTGAAATTTTCCATATCCGGATACGTTTGCCTGTATTTGTCTTTGAATATCATTGGGGCTGCCTTCTTTATATTGATTAATTTGGCTTTCTCCTTTGCATAAATATTGCACCATATCAAATCTCTTTTTCTTTCCCATGTACATATTTCTTTTTTAAACTTTTCAAAAAAGTCTAGGTTTTGTTGTTTATACTTTTGCACTTCCTGAGATGCTTCTTTTTACAGACAGATCAAAGCTTCTTGATCTATATACTGTTTTTCACAAATCTGTTGTATTAAAGAATGCAAATATTTATTTGAAGCTTCTGACAGTTTTTTTGTGGGAGTATTTTTCTTTCCTCTAATTTCTCTCTCAATTGTTTTGTAAATCTTGTGTCTGGAAATTCTGGGCTTTTTGCATAATAGTAACAATTCGTAATTTCTTTCGTATCCTCATGAATCCACTTTATCGTCTTTATGACTCTTAATTAGCCTATCAGTTTTTGTGATTTTTGTGGACTGCTGCTTCCTTCTACAACAGGGGAGGGCCATCCTCCCCCTTGGCCTGGCCTGGTCACATTGTAGGAATGTTTCCGTATTTTGAGAATTCTACACTGTCATCTTTTCTAGTCCTGGCACCAGTGTACCTAACAGGATTGGGCACTTTTTTATCCTGGGTTTTGTGCACCAAGCTCTCTCTCTAATTTTGACCTACTTCTGTCCATGATGTATACTATATAAATACAGTCTATATATCAGTGTCGTTTTAGTGGGATTTTGTGAAAAACAGGGTCTCCCTTGTGAAGGTACTCACCAAGACTTGAGGATGAATTCAGTTTCAGCAATAATACTCTCCTTTACTTCCTGAATTACCTCTCTATTTGGACTCCCTAATCCTGCTTGACTCTGCTGATGTATTCACAGGTTTACGGTATTTGTCAGGAAAATAGGATATACTGTCCAAGAGTGATGTTCTAATAACTCATACTGCCAGAAAAGTATTAGTAGCTGTCTGAAGTAGAGTTAAACAGAAGCTGTGAAGAATGGAGAAACTTGCAGGTCATTAAGAAGGACTTTGGGCTTACATAATGGATTAGTAGTATGGCTATTGAAAAGAAAGACAAGATTTACACCTGTAGTGATCTATAAAATCTGAAAAAAAAGTGTTCCAATGGGCAGAACCTAAGCTTTTTGATAGAATCAAATAATGTCTTCACATTTCAATGAAATGTTTATATCTGTGGGAACACAGAAGTTACTAAAGAAGTGTAAATGGCAAACTCTTAAGCACAAACTTAGGTTTTTAACAGGATTGTATAAGTCACATTAAACGTAGTAACTATTAAATTTGTAATATTTTGTAAACAACTTAAAATATTTCAGCAACCACTCAAATTACATACATACTTTTATTAGCACTTTGTTAATCCATCTGGGAGCTTTCATATGAGTCTAAGCAGCTCTACTTGTGCTATTTTATTGTTTTCATATTTAGAACAGCATGACGTTTATGGCAATATAAATAAATATTTTATGAACAACAATTAATATCACATTACCTGCACTAGACAGAGGTCGAATATCAACACAGTTGTGTTTGCCATTGTATAAGCTTTAAGATGAAATCTTTTAATACTGTGTATGTGGCATGGTTTTGAAATTATTAATGCAAGTATGAGCAAGCAACATTTGACGCCTTGCGGTATCAGTAGGAAGTAACTGCAGAAACACCTATAGGAGTCAGCCGGCTGTAATGAGTTAATGTCACATGAAGCAAACCTGTGATACGTTATCAATACCAGAGGTGTTGCAGAGAGCTGCTGGTTGTGTATTTAAAGGCTTGCAAAGTTTTGCAAACCTAATTGCTGATCTCTAAGAGTGAGGTTAGAGACAAGAAAAACATGACAACAGAATGACAACAGAATGATACACCTGCTGAGTTGATTGAGAGAGTATAATTTCATGCTTAATAAAAACAATTATAAAATCTGAGTGACAGGTGTGAAGTATGCAGGTCATATTCTCATGACAGTCTGAAACCAGATCTAGAAAAAGCCTGCATTGACTTAGCCAGTTCTGTTACAAATGGATGCCAGCCAGAATGCGTAAGAACTGTGAGACTGAAAAGAGAATAAATTGTGTGTGGGTCAAGAGCATTTACAAATACGCAAAAGAGGGATGCTCAGATAGAAAAGGAATGCCTCCAGTGTGTTTATGGTAAAGAAGTTCAGATGGAAAAACCATAAACTCTCTTGCAAAGTATCTTCAGTCTTTGTGTAGTGCATCTCCAAGATTGCATAGGATGTCACTTAGTGTATTTGTAGCAGGTACATTGATAGTAGTCAAGTCATTAAGTCCAATGGAGCTCAGGAAGTTTGCACTGTAACTTACAGTGGGCAGAGCACTAACCCTTTTGACAGAAGCAAATTATGTCCTCACATTTCAAACAAATGTTCATATCTCTGAAAACCAAGGAATTATGAAAGAAGTATAAATGGCAAATTCTTCAGCACAAACTGTTTTTATAGTGGTAGTATTCTTTAGGTTCTAGGTCTTAAACTGAATTTTGTAAGTCACAATAAACACAGTAAGTATCACATTTGTAATATTTTGTAAACAACTCACAATATCTCAGCAACCACTCCAGTTACAGACATACTATAAGAAGCATTTTATTCGTCTGGCTGTGTGCTTTCATATGAGGTTAAGGAATTCTCTCTGTGTTACTTGGTTGTTGAGATATTTATTAAAATGTGAACATTGTAGCTATATAAATTAATATCATAAAAACAACAGTTAATATCTGTTTTGCTGCACTAGACTGAGGTCATATATTAATACAGTTGAGTTTGCTATTGTGTAAGCTTTAAGATGAAATCTTTTAAAATCTTGTACATAGCATGGGTTTGGAATTACTGATGCAAATATGAACAAGCAATATATGACGCCTGGAGGCGTCAGTAGGAGTTAACTCCAGATGCACCTGGAGGCGTTACTCAGATGTAATGAGTTAACAAACAGAGAAGCATGAAGAGGTTAGAATAACTAGATGTCCTTTGGATTATACCACAGTTACTAGTGATGATTTGTGTGGGAGTGGGAATTTGGACTTGTAACTTCCAAGCCATACTGCCACAGTCTAATGAACAAGTATCAAGAACTATCCAGACACCAAAACACATCAGAAGGAGCTTTAGCAGGAGCTACTTGGACAGTCAATTTGCAGTTTTGGAATATTAGAATACTGTGCTTATTTTAACTACTAATTGACCAAAGGCTAGAAAGCGATTACTTACTTTAGCCACATTACTGATGCTTGAAAAATCAAAATAAAATAAGGGAAATGCTGGAAAAAATTACCACAGACAAAAATACTGTGAAGGAATCTATATAAGATTACTAGAGTCACAGCTTGGAAGGGACAGTAAGATACCAAAGGAAAGAGAAATCCACAGTGTGAAGTTGAAGTTGTTGACAAAGTAGCTGAACCAATTTTCTTCATAGATCATAGAGAAGATAAGGTGCGTAACATATCCCATAGACATGTATGTTGAACCTAGATGTTCCAGGTAGATGAACAACCAAATATTGCCACAACCAGTCCTTTTTGCAAGAAAAAAGACTGTGAGAACTGTGATAATCAATAATTGCACATCAGTACTCCAAAAGTTATGTCTCCAAATGAAGCCATAGTGCAGTAAGAATTGTCTCAATATGTATGGTGGTTGAAGAAGTCATACAGCTGCAGACTATGCTAGATTTAAAAATGATTCAATGGACTGATTTTTTTTTCATTTTTGAAATGCCTGCTGAATGTATAAAAAGTTAGTGTGATATACACAGCCCATTAATATTGGTATTTATCGTACTTTTGTCTCCTGTAGTTTAGCTGCTGCTCCACTGAAGTAATATGATGTTCTTCACTCCACATTGCTGCAGTCCTAACTATTGGGTAGTCCGCTGTCCAGTCGGCCCGAATACCAAAGTATATGGCTGACGTCGGTCAGGGCGCATTAGACTGACGTCAGTACGTCAGGGTACTAATGCGCATGACCGACGTCATATCCTCAGTCTTTTTTGCCGCATGGTCCGATGCAGAAGCAATTTTGCGAGTGCAGGTTGGCGTTCTGAAAGTTTCTGAAGCCAGAGTTTCAGACCGAATCAAAGTTGGCTAAGTACCCCGTTGGGGAATATTTTGGTTTTTTCTTGCCTCAGTATTTAACCGGATGTCAGAAAAAGTGAATAACTGTATTTCTTGTGGGAAACAGATACCTCATAGGGATTACCATACTTTGTGTATACCTTGTTTAGGGCCTGAGCACGACGTTGTTGGATGCCGCTCTTGTGCTAGATTTAACAAACGCACTATTAAGAGACGGTTAGACTGTGCCAGGTTAGTGTTTGGGAAGCGTTGTAATTATAAAATGCCGTCGGATGCTCCGGCCGCTTCGACTAAAAACGCAAGGACAAAACAGCAAAGCCTAGAGTGGAAGAACCGACAGTCCCAGACGTCGGTTCTTTAGAGGACTCAGTGGAGCCGGAGGTTTTGCCAGGTGTTTCTTTGGAGTCTCAGGGAGAGACTTTACTGTTACAGGATGTATCCTCTCAGGAAGTAGGCCAGGCTGAGGGGCCTCTCAGGTGGCTGTTCTTCCCTCTCTTCCTAAGGTGGTCAGAGCCTCCCTTCTGTTTCCAAGGCTTCTTTGAGGGGCAGGCCGAGTTTTGCTTCAGTGGGGGTTTCTCCTAGTGCTTCAGGGTCTTTGCCTAAGAAACATATGCTTAAAATGGCAGAGGATTTGATTACTATGATAAGGGGTTCTGTGCCCCTCCTGATAAGAGGCCTAGGGTGGAACCTGAGTTTGAGAGTTTTGAGCAATGCTCGGAGGCTTCTGAGTCTTCGGCTGAAGACTTGCAGGAGTACCCTCCTTATTCTGATTCTGATGTGGATGATTCTACTCCTTCAGCTTCCCCTCCTGAGGATTTTTCATTTTCAGAGACTCTGCATTCCATGAGGGAGCATTTTAAATGGGAAGGTCAAGATTTCTCTGATTCCAGGAAAAGGCTTAGGGAATTTTGTTTTACCCCAGCATAGGCCTTTAGCTATACCTCCTGTTTTGAATGTGGTGGAAGATGTTTTGCAGAGGCTTCCTGAATCCAGATTCTTTGCCTCCTGCCCCAGTTAAACCGGATAGGTATTATAGGGTGCCTGAAGCTCATAAGTATCTTTTAAGAGTCCTAGGGCAGACCCGAAACTGTCTCTCAGGGGCCTAAAGGTGTGAAGGCCTCAGTTGTTAAAAATCCTGTCCCTCCTGATAAAGAGGCAAGGGCTTTGGATAGATGGGGAAAGAAAGTGTATACTTCTTCCACTTTAGCCATGAGGGCGTTGAATTGTCAGTTTCACATGTTAAAATATCAGAATTATCTTCTTTCACAGTTGAAATCTAAGGTGGATGCTCTGGCGGAAGGTATTGAGTGTAAAGAGTTGCAGGATTTAGTTCATGTGTCTGAACAGGTGGGTAAACATTCCTTGCAATGTGGTTTTGATGCTGTGCAGGCCTCCTCCAGGGTGGCTGCCACTGGTTCTGTTCTTCGAGGCACGCCTGGTTGAGAGATCAGAATTTAGCTGAGCATGTTAAGACACGGATTTTGGATGCTCCCTTGCAGTCTGATGTGTTGTTTGGTTCGCCTGTAGAAGCAGTTTTGAAGAAAATGGAGGACAAGGCTAAGTCTATGCAAACTGTTAAAGATTTTTGCAGGTGCAGCCTCCGAAGTTTAGTAGAAATTGGCCTGCTAAGGGATGGACTTATCCTGCTTATGATTCCCAGTCTAGGGGTAGGTCTAGACGTGGTAGGGGCAGAGCTCAGGGTTCTTTTAGGCCTAGGACAGGGAGTTCCCCTGCTCAGACTTCTGGTGAGGGCAGGGGTCAGTCCTTTCGTAAGCAGACCCAATGACCTGCCTTTTCAGCTGCCAGTTCATTCTCGCCTGGCAGCACCGTTGGGAGGAAGACTGTCTCTTTTCAAAGAAAATTGGGATTTAATTACCCAAGACAGATGGGTTCTGGATATCATTCACTACGGTTACAGGTTTTATTTCCATACCTTGCCTCCTTTCAAAGGCATGCCAGACATTCCTCCTCTACAAAGACAAGAGGCTCGCAAGCAAATTTCTCAGTTACTACAAATAGGGGCCATTCAGCCGGTTCCTGTGCCAGAAAGGGGCCTAGGATTTTATTCTCGCCTGTTCCTAGTACCGAAGAAGGGGAACACGTGGAAACCAATTTTGGATTTATCTATCCTCAACACTTATCTGGACATTCCCAAGTTCAAAATGTTGACGTTACAACAGCTTTTACCTCTGCTGGGCAAAGATCACTGGATGGTAACTTTAGATCTCAAGGAAGCTTACCTTCATGTGCCTATAAGACTAAGTTGCAGAAAGTATCTGCGTTTTCGAGCTGGAAATTCTCATTATCAGTTCTCTGCATTGCCCTTTGGCTTATCTACTGCCCAGAGTATTCACAAAGGTTCTGGCTCCAGTGATAGCTTACTTCAGGCTAAAAGGAATTCAAATCTATCCTTACTTGGACGATTGCCTGATTCTGGCTCAAGAAAAGGAAGTCCTTCTACAGCATTTGGAATATGTCATAGCAGTGCTAAGATGCCTAGGGTATTCTGTGAACGAAATAAAGTCCAGTCTAGTACCCTCTCAAGACATGTGCTTTCTGGGTGTGAGACTGAATACAGCAGCCCAGATGGCCTTTTAACCCCGGACAAACAAAAAGAATCTTTCCAGTTACTTCCATCAACTATCTCTTCAGTCCGGGCTGACTGCAAGGACAGTCCTTCAAGCCTTAGGGTTCATGGCATCTTGTATTCTGGGGCTTCCCAATGCCAAACTGCATATGAGGAAGCTACAATGGTATCTCAAAATGTATGGACACAGCACTGCCAGGATTTGGACACTGTCATTCAAATAATACCTTGCATTCAAAAGGAATTTTTGTGGTGGGCTCAGGAATGTCACCTAAACAAGGGACTCTCTGTGACCCGGCCAGAGGCGAGTCAAATTCTAATGACAGATGCCTCAGACATTGCTTGGGAGCTCATCTAAATGGAAAGTGGATACAAGACAAGTGGCCTGCCAGACTACAGCATCTACATATCAACATGAAGGAGATGTTAGCAGTCCAGTTTGCATTAATGGCTTTCAAGGAGTTACTTCTTCCAGGGCAGGTGTTGATTCTAACAGACAACACAACTGTCATGTGGTACATCAACAAACAAGGGGGAACACATTCTTACCCATTGTGCAGGCAAGCAATGATTTTATGGGAGACTGCGCTCAGCTTGCAACTAACTCTTCAGGCAAGGTTTCTGCCGGAGCACAGAACTCCTTAGCAGATGTGTTAAGCAGACAAATCATGGATCCCCACGAGTGGAAACTGGATCTTCATGTATTTCAAAAGTTGACAGTGTCCTGGGGAACTCCAGACATAGATCTGTTCGCTTCTCCACTAAACCACCAGCTGCCAAAGTTTTGCACAAAGAGGTTTCATCACACAGCTTGGAAAGTGGATGCTCTTTCTTTCAGTTGGAAAAATCTTCATGTGTATGCTTTCCACCTCTGCCTCTTCTTCCAAAGGTGCTTCTAAAGGTCAGACAAGACAAGCCAAGGATGATTTTAATAGCTCCAGATTGGCCTCGGCAGCACTGGTACCCATTACTGAGGAGTCTGGTAAAGAAGCCTCCATGGCCTTTACCCTTGATTCCACATCTGTTGTCTCAGAAGGACGGTCGTCTGCTCAATGTCAAGCTTCACTCTCTTCATCTAACAGCCTGGCATATTCTGTTTTGAAAGACAGCAGGTCTCAACTTCCTCAACAAGTTTTAAATGTGATTATGGAAGCCAGAAGACCTAGTACAAGGAAAGTGTACGCAGAAAAATGGAAGAGATTTTTATTTTGGACTGCAGCAAAGAATTTGGAGATTTCGAGCCTAATTTGAGTGTGGCTCTTCAATATCTTACTGAGTTATTAGACAAAGGTTTGTCTTTCTCTTCCATTAAGATTCATGCTGCAGCAATTTCAGCTCACTATGATTGTGACCCACCATTGTTTTCACATCCTTTGTTCAAGCAATTTCTTAGAGGGGCAAAGAATATAAGACCCCCACGTAGAGCTCCTACTCCTGCTTGGGATCTCAATTTTGTGTTGGAGAAACTTACTCTACAACCTTTTGAGCCTGCAGCTACTGCTGAACTGAAATACTTGTCATGGAAGACTGCTTTTTGTTGGCCATTACTTCTGCAAGAAGGGTTTCTGAGTTACAGGCCCTTATGGCGGTTGAGCCGTTTTTGATTTTTCATAAGGATAGGGTATCATTACGTACTAATCCTTCCTTTATGCCTAAAGTGGTTTCTAGTGTGGCTTTAAACCAAACTATTCATTTGCCTACGTTTATGCAGATCCCCAAAATAAAGGGGAAAAGATTTTGCACACTTTAGATGTACACAGGCAATTGCGTTATTATTTGAGCAGGACTAAGGATTTTAGGCAGTCTCAGCAGTTGTTTGTTTCTTTTGCTTTGAGTTCTCAGGGCAAGCCTGTGTCAAAACAAACTATTTCTAGATGGATTGGGTGTTGCATTACATTTTGTTATTCCCATCGTGGCAAGGAGATTCCAGCTGGGATTAGGCCTCATTCCACTAGGGCTACTGCCACTTCAACAGCATTTCTGAGGGGTGGCAACTAAGGATATTTTGGAGGCAGCTACTTGGAGTTCAGTGCATACTTTCTCTAAGCATTATCACCTTCCTCTCTACTCTAAGTCTAGGGCTGGTTTTGCCACAGCTATTTTGCAGGGCATGTTGTCAGTTCCTGCTTCCTTATGATTTGCCAGCCTCCCTTACCTCTGCTTTGGGATTCTACCCAATAGTTAGGACTGCAGCAATGTGGAGTGAAGAACATAGTACAGTTTTGTACCTACCATAAATGTAGATGTTCGAGGATCCACATTGCTGCAGTCCAATTTACCCTCCCTCCTTCCCCTCTGTATTTAGGGGTGGTTGTGTAGGTGAGGTTATATTCTGCTAATTTTGTATATTTTGTATATATATATATATTTTGGTGCAGGTATGTTGGGAGTTTTTGGTTTTTGGCCTTATCTTTTCAGGGTCTTCTGACATCTGGGGCAAGAAAAGACTGAGGATATGACGTCGGTCATGCGCATTAGTACCCTGACGTACTGACGTCAGTCTAATGCGCCCTGACCGACGTCAGCCATATACTTTGGTATTCGGGCCGACTGGACAGCGGACTACCCAATAGTTAGGACTGCAGCAATGTGGATCCTCGAACATCTACATTTATGGTAGGTACAAAACTGTACTTTTCACTTCATGGTCCATTTAAACAAACAAAAGAGGACGGATCAAGTGGAGAACCAAATGAAATGACTAGAACAGCTTCAGCAGGAAATCAAAAGAGCAGTAGCACCATACGAGGACAACTTCCTATTTAGCCACTTTCCCTAAATAAGTATTTTGTTCCATTTCTTGTATCTTTATTCTTGCCGTCTGCCCCAATCCCTCAGAATTTCAATAAATTGATGTTTTAAATGCTATTGAATGTTTCCTGATTTTATATAATAAATAGTGAAATATTTTTATTGTGGATATGAAATGGAAGTAGTGAAAATAGAAGGCATAAAACATACTAAGATTTAGATTTTTGCAGTTGACTTCCAAGATGGCTGTGAAGGGATCAACAGCTTAACTTCAGCTCTTCCAGTATGGAAACAAAAACTGAGAAAAAGGAGTGCCATTGAAACTTTTTTTTGGGGGGAGGGGGGTAAAATTCAGT
The DNA here is from genome assembly GCF_019279795.1 of Protopterus annectens. Lineage (NCBI taxonomy): Eukaryota > Metazoa > Chordata > Ceratodontiformes > Protopteridae > Protopterus > Protopterus annectens. The sequence goes on from NC_056737.1 coordinate 11,075,505, forward strand.
TACTGGCTAGTCCGTGCAATGCCTAGATGCTAGCAAAGAAGAAATTTAATTTGGAAAACCTGAAGGAAAATCAACTAGAAAAGATGAAGAGAAAAGTCTGGGAAGGATTCTGCAGCTGTTCAGCAAACAGCAGTTCAAGAGAAATCTTCTAGTAATTCAGAGGTAAAAATTTATCAAATTTACTCAGAGGTGATTAAACTTATTGAAACATTGAATGAATATATCAACTCAAATAACAAAAAGCTGTAAAAAATATAATAACCTTTAAGTAGCTGTTCAGATGAACTAATAAAACATCAGATGTTGAAATGTAGAAAAACGTTGGCTGAGTATGAGACTTCTCAAGAACAGTTGTTTCAAAAGAGTTAGAAGACAGAGCATGCAGAGAAAATCAGAGAGTTTCTGCTGTGCCAGAGAAGCTGGAAGAAACAGACTGTTTTTTATGAAAGTACTAATAAGCCCACTGGACTAGTGTTCCACAACAGGATTTGATAATTGAAAGGGCACATCAAGTATATGCTCCAAACCTGGACACGAGAAACAGCTAAGATCTTTTATGCAAGACTTGGGGAGGTTTGGAAAGCCCTGAACTGTGAATAACAAGCTTTTCATCAAAAAAGCAAGAGGAAAAAAAGCTTTTATTTCAATTCTACTTAAGTATTTAGTTGCACTTATTGTGATCTGTGTGGTGATGATACTTTGTACTTTTCCGCGTTTTTTTTTCCTTCATATTTTAGACAAAACAGTTATTTGTCTGCATTTTAGTGTGTTAAATGACCATAGTCTTGTAGCTTAATTTGCAATTGTGGGAAGATTGTATTTCTACATTTTACTAGACTTCCATCTCCAAGAGAAGAACTACTTGTAAAATCTACCTGTATTTTAAACCTTGCTGGGCTTTTAATCTTGTAGTTTCATTTGCACTAGTGGCGGAGCTGTGTAATACTACCACCTATGAGCCTTATTCAGTCATTTATTAATGCATTTTTCATAAACAGTATTACTGGCAAATTTATGCATAGTCTAGGGCCTTAAATTGGGGTAGAATTTCAATAATGCAAGTATTGTTTTTTTTCTGCTGCAGGATTTGTGCTTCATTGCTTTAGCAGTATTGATCTCTCAGATTTGCTCCAGCAGTTTTATATTCCGCTTATCATTTACCTGCTTAAAGTTGCATTTTAGTGCCTTTTGTTCACCTGTTCTTTGTGTCTACACCACCCCCACTGAGATATTAAGTTAACGTTTCTGAAAGATCTCCAATATTGGCTTCATTTGATTGGATCCCTCTCTAGCTAGCCTGCTTTTTTGTTGAAATTCTAACCTGCCTGGAGTCATTGACCTGTAGCTTGGGAGAAGTTGCTTTCTAGTGCCTTTCTGTTCCACTGTTCTTTGTGTCTGCACCCCCCCCACACACACACACGCACACACACTGGGACATTAAGCTAAAATTTCTAGAAGAGCACCAGTACTGGCTGTATTAGCTTGGATCCCTCTCTCTCTAGCTAGCCTACTTCTTCCTTGAAATTCTAACCTGCATGGTGTCACTGACCTGTAGCTCAGAGAAGTTGCTTTCCAGTGCCTTTTTGTCACCCTGTTTGTGTTTGCAGTCTGCAACCCCCACTGAGACATTAAGCTAAAGTTTATGAAAGAGCTCCAATACTGCATATTTGACTGGATCACTATCTAGCTAGCCTGCTTCTTTCTTGAATTTCCCAGCCCTTCCACCCCTTTTCAGTTGTGGTTTTATAAGGCTGTGTCTCTGATCTCTGCCCATTATGGTAATCTGATTTCAAAGATTCCCCCCTTTCATTGCTGTTATTTGTTGTATAAGCTACATAAGCACTCACCCATTATTTTCAATAGATCCATGACACTGAGTGCCACTCTGCAAACCAGTATTACTCTTGGGTAAACCTCCTTTACTACATATTGCCTCCTGCTCCATTTCCCAGAACTCTGCAAAGCTTAGCATCCTAGCCTTTGCTCCAGAAGTGTTTTACTTGTGTCCAGTGATATCCAGCAAAGCTAAGTACTTTTTATTTGCTAAATTGCTACTGTTTCCTGCTTTTGTGCATTTTCACCCTATTTTTGTAAAACAAATGCTTTTCCTCTCACTATCACTGTTGTAAGGCCATCTTAAAATCACCTTCGGCAAGGGATTTCCAGCTATTTAATTGATTTGTTTGTGGTAGTATTGCACCTGTGGGTCTCTTCTACAGTGTTTTTATACTGGGTTTATTTGTCTTGTGGCAGGAAATGTATGCTCGGTCTGTCTAGGTTGGGAAATACACAAAAATGCTCAGTGTAGTCATTTTATTGACCAGAGGGCTCATTAGTTAGTTTTCATTTTTTACTGTGCTGCTATAAATTTGGAGCATTTTCCCAGAGGTGATCACCCAGCAGCAGTGGTTTGCAATCCCCTGTACAGTAGCAAACACCTAGAAAGCAAATTTCCCCATAGAATGGTCCATAAAATTGTACCGTGTAAAGCAGTAAATATTAGAGCAAATAGCTTGCATGTCATCAAGCTTAGAGCAGCTAGTTAGATGGCAAGTGGCAAGACCTATAGATTTAGTAAAATTCAGTACTGTGTAAACATTAGTAGAATTTACTACTGTTTAGCATAATCTGCCCCAAAATAACACTTTAATAGCTTGTAACCCTAATATATCGCCCTTTTGTAGGTCACCAATCAAAGGACTGGACAGCATAGTTATTCATTTTCATAACTTCTCTGTAGCCAGTTTGGTGGATATTGACATCACGAGACAATATAGCAATTGTCAAATGTTTACTGAAAACCAATTAATCCGTAAAGAAACAGACACACTATGCGAGAGGTGTACTTACACAATGATACTAGAGGCTAAAGTCTTGTATGCAAGCACATATCAGGTTGCTGAAACCACACGTGCACGCACACATGCAAACATATGCTGTGGCACTTAAAAGCAGTTTTTCCTAAACGACAAGTTCACCTAGACTGTCTGTTGTTAGAGCTATGCCTCAGCAAGTCCAGAGGCACTCAGAATAACTATCACATAACACACGTGCATTCAGTCTCAGTAGAGCCCAAACACTTAACCCACTAAGGCAAGCAAACACACTTCCCAGGGTTCCCATCATAGGAGACTCCTTTGTAATACATACTGATACCTTTCTAACCAGGTTGCACAAGTAGAAGATGACAGTTAGTTGCTTATCTGAAGCCAGGATCTGCCAAATCATGCGTGCACTCAAGTCATTGCACCACAGGTACCAGTAGGTGGAAATGAACTGAGATGTACCTCCCTGGACAATATGAAGAGAGACAGTATGGAGTTCTCAGACTGTGTCTGATTCTGCTATGAGCCTGGCATTGAGCAGCATATTACTGTCACTGAGGACAGTGTCACAGTATGAGGAAAAGATGATTTCTAATAATTGACTGTCTTTCTGGTGTTCTTCTAAGGTGATTTAATATTTGTCAGCTTGAGAGGACATGGTTAACAGACCATGTTACCTTGCCAAGAATGATCTGCACCTGTCCCCTGTAGGTTTTGAATACTGGCTAAAACATTATTCACCCTATAATGCCTTTTTTAGGCAATGTCAGATTGGCAAACCTACTAACACAGCAAAATCAACTCAACTGAACTTCAAGATGTTACTGGTCAATACCAAGAGCCTAAATAAAAACTACACTCCATCACACTTGAGGACATAGACATCTGAACTCACAACTTGTAAGCCCAACACAGCTCAACGAGTCAGGAACCACGATACTACTGCAGTTAGTTTCTTTTATTAAATAACCATGCACCAACGATGACACTATTAGTTGAGCGCTTTCATCTAGTGAATCTAGATTTCTTCAGAACCTGAATCTGATCTAGATTCACTAGATGAAAGCGCTCAACTAATAGTGTCATCGTTGGTGCATGGTTATTTAATAAAAGAAACTAACTGCAGTAGTATCGTGGTTCCTGACTCGTTGAGCTGTGTTGGGCTTACAAGTTGTGAGTTGTATTGTGGACTTCAAGAACTTTTGTGTGAGACATAGACATCTGTGTAGTTACCGAGACATGGTTTAAAAAGCAGCAGAGAGTATCCCGGCAGTGTAAGGTTTCAGTGTCTTCCACACTTTTAGACCAGTAGCTGCACAGACAGGGGATAAAGGTGGAGGTGTCTCGATGTATATCAGTAACAAGCAAACCTGTAGGTTGGTCAAACAGGATGATGTGCTGGAGTTCCTCCATATCCAGATCACCATAGACAAAATGCTGTACTGTATGGTAGCCAGCTGTAGGTCACTTTCCATGTCCTAAGAAGCCCACAATGCATACTTGAGCATATTGGAGACCATTACTGTCCAGCCAAACACCCTACTGGTATGGTCCAGCCATAAAGCTGTTTTTTTTAAATCAAAATCAACTCTGTAACCCCAGTAAAACCAGTAACGGGAACTATTCCAAGGCAAGCCAGCTTTTATTAATAGATGGTTTATCAAAATTCAGTGCCCCTCCAAACCCCAGGAACACAGCTTATGCTGAATTGCTCTCAGAAACTCTGTGCAACTATGTCAATGGCTGCATAGAGGCTGCTATGCCTGACAGATATAAGCTTTGCCCCACTGGCAAACAACCCTGGTGGGATAACCACAACGTAAGACACCAACAGCACAAAGCACCAAACAGCAAAGAGCAGCAATTCAAACCAAGGGTACGACCATAAACATGGAAAGGTATGAATATAGTTAAAATTTATTCCACAAAACTCCACAAATACATAGATTTAGTGCAAGCTTTTGTAAAAAACTTCATCAGAATCATAACGGTTCAAATCAGCACCACATTTTAAATACCCCTCCCCATAAAACCTTGTCCAATGAAAATTATTGATCAGTTGATAATAAGTCCCATTATTTAAAGACACATGAATACATTTTATGTCCCCATGACATTCACACAACTCATAAATAAACTTTGCAAACTTAATATATGATTTTAATCTAAGTTTACTGGAAATGGATAAAACTATCATTCAAACTGGGTGGAACCGTGGCATTCAGTCTTAATTGCCAGGATAATTCCTTGGCTTCCAAAATATCCTCCTACGGACCCCTCCCCCGGTAATTCCTAGGCACACTCTCCAAGATAAAAAATCCAAAGGCATGGTCTGGGAAGTTGGCAATATGCCTAGCAAGGGCATTTTTCAAGTCCCCCTTTCTTACATCTAACCCATGCTCATACAACCTCTCTTTAAATTTCCTTTTGGTCTTTCCAATATAGAATTGTGGGCAATTAAGGCAATTTACTCACATATACAACCCCAATAGTATTAGAAGTATTGTGAGAATTGGATTTGAAAATTTTGGAATTGATTTCAATCCAATCCCCTTCCAACACCATTCAACATTGGGGGCAATTGGTACACCTATATGTGCCCCATTTTTTGTAAGAATTGATGAGCCCGTAATCGATACTGTAATGCTCGAGCATGTTTTTGATAGCTCTACTCCTCCTAAATACTATAGGAGGTTTTACCTCCACCACATTGGCCATATCTTTAAACAGAGAAAATGTTCCAATATTTATAAATAATATCTTTAATAGCACCACCTTTGTTGCAAAATTGTGTAATGAATGCTTCTTTAAGATCCATCCTGTTTTTTCCTAGATCTCTATGGACTCCAGTTTCCCCCTGTACCAAACTGCTATCAATAAGAGGGATGATGTCCCCCCTGATTCTACTGTCTTGAATTTTGTTCATATAATGAACAACCAAACCCTTAGGGTAGCCTCTCCCTTGAAACATAACCTTCATCTTTTCACATTCTTTTCCAAATTCATTCAATCTGACACCATTCTAGCAAACCGTATATATTGGCCCTTGACTATTCCAACCTTTTGATGGTAGGGATGTTTGCTTTCAAAGTGCAAAAGGCTTTTACTGTACGTAGGTTTACGATATATAGTACTAACCCATCTACGGTTAACCACATCTTTGTAAACAGTGACATCTAAATAGTTAATTGAAGAGAGAGGTTCCTGACCCAGAGACTCCCCATACTCTGAAATAGACTGCCCATACATGTCAAGCAGAGCGACTCATTGGCCCTCTTCAAAAGAAACCTTGATGATTGGATGGGAGATAGGAAATTCACCCCGGGGATCATGTCAGTCACCCTGCTAGACAGGGGTCCAGAGAAGTAAATGTTATGGGAAGAAATATCCAGGGAATTGTTATGGCTAGGCTTGCATAGGCCCTAGGGCCCGATAGCCTAATACCAACCTATGAACCTATGTCCACTTGCTGGGTAAATTTCAAGAAGGATGTAGAATTGTTAAAAAAAAAAAAAAGAAATGAACCCTTCTATCTCATCAACTGGTTTGTCCCACACCACAAAAATATCATCCAAAAACCTTAGGAATAAATTCCAAGGCTTCTCCCCATAATGGGGAAAAAGAATGTGTCTTGACCACTGAAGAAGAATGTTGGCAAAGGTGGGGGCGCAAGCTGCCCCCATCGCGACTCCCTTCCTTTGCCTGAAATATTGTCCATCAGTAAACACAAAGTTGTATATAAGAATCACGTCCATACATAACACCAAAACATTAATGGTATTGTTGTCTAATAATGTACATTCAATAAGAAAGTCGTGGAACCACTCCAACCCCACATCGTGGGGAATAACGTTGTATAATTCAACCATATCTGTAGTTATAAAGGCACATTTTTCTGAAAATTCCACCTTCTTCATTTTATTTAAAAAGTCCCACAAGTCTTTGCATATATGTTCAAAGGGGTTTAAACAATTTTTCAAAACCAAATCTACATATTTGCCTAAGGAGTGGATTTTAGACTTTTTATTATTTATTTTTATTTTACATTTGTTGATCGGGCTAGTCTGGCTGGATATATGCCCATTTTCAGTAGAGGCCCGGGGAGAAAAGCTCCAAGCATGAACACTGACAAATTAACAATATAAAAAGACATGATAAAGCAAATACAGAGGCAACATTGTTCAAAGAAATCTTAAAAATTATAAACTATAAAAACTTTAGTAAGAAATTATACTAAACAATATACTACACAACGAGAAGATATGAGCAAGACTCAGTTAAGCGAAAAAGAAGTTATATTTTATCCTCATATTATGAAGAAAAGGGTAATAGATAGATTTGGAGGCATAGGTTAGAGGAGTAGAAAAGGAAGGGGAAAATATATCAATCTGGATTAGCACTTGGACAAAGCCAATGAGTTTTGAGATGTTCTTTATGATGTTTTTTAAATAGAGAAGTAGAAGCAAGGGTTGATAATTCAGAAGGAAGCAGATTCCAGTTTTTACCTGCAGTGTTTGAGAAAAGTGAATCACCGGCTTTGTTGTTGGATTTAATAGAGGAAACTAGAAGCTTATTAGCAGAGTGTAGTGTAGCTAGATTTTTATATGGTGTAATTAGATTAGTGAGGATAGGAGTGTTATTAGGGTGGTATAGGATCTTTTGAGTAATAAGTAGTTGTTGACAGAGTATGTGGTTTTGCAATTCTATCCATTCAAGTTGTTTGAGGTTGAGGCAGTGGTGAGTTTTAAAGGGGGAGCATGTAATGAATCTAGCTGTGCTATTATAACAGGTGGAGAGTTTAGAGAGGTTGTTTTTGGATAGATTAGTATATTTAACAGAGGCATAGAAAAGGGTAGAAATTAGGTGGGTCTGGGCAATAGTTTCCTTGCAAAAGGGGTAAGGAAGGGTTTAATTCTATAGAGGGTACCAGGTTTTTTATTAACAGACTTTATGGTGCAGTTGATGTCATCAAAGCTGAGACGATTATCAGTTGTTACACCTAGTAGGCGGGTTGTAGTGTCTGGGGTTATGTTGGTACCATTGTTAGAGGTTACAGAGAAGAATGGAATAGGTGATTTATGGGTTGGAGTAAAAAGCAGTAGTTTTGTTTTTTTGGGATTCAGGAGTAGGCAGTGTTGCAAAAACCAGTTTTCGACATTATTAAAAACAGTTTGGGTGAGAGAGTGGAGAGAGGCTATATTCTTGGCTGAACAGATTAAGGTGGAGTCGTCAGTATATTGAATGCAGGTGGCTTGAGGTATGTTCATGTGTAGATCCTTAATAAATAAGGAAAAGAGTAGGGGACCTAAGATAGAGCCTTGGGGTACTCCAATATTTACTGGGAGTAGTGAAGACAGATTGTTTTGCCAAAGTACTGCTTGATGTCTATTTTCCAGATAAGACCTAAACCATTGTATAGCTTGAGGATCGAGAGAATGGGCCTTTAGTTTGTCTAGAAGTAAGTTATGGTTAACCATATCAAAGGCTTTTGACAGGTCAATAAATAGTGCAGAGGAAAAAGAGTTATTGTTACAATTTTTGTTTATAGAGTCGGTAAAAGATAAGAGGGCAGTCAATGTGCTATGGAATGGCCTAAAGCCATGTTGGCAGTTTGCTTGTAGGTTATTTTGTAGTAAGTGGTTAAGTAGTTGTTTGTGAATGCATTTTTCGATTATCTTAGCTAATGGGGAGAGTAAAGCAATAGGACGAAAGTTAGAAAGCTCAATAGAAGGTCCACCTTTATGTGGAGGGATGATGTGGGAAACTTTCCATAAAGTAGGGATTTTGCCTTCAAACTTTCCATAAAGTAGGGATTTTGCCTTCTGAGATGGTTCTGTTAATAAGGATAGAGATGGGAAAGTCAATGGCTTTTGCAGCAATTTGTAGGTATTCAGATGGGAGACGGTCAGCAGAAGGGGTGCAAGGTTTTAATTTTTGAAGTAACTTACAGATGAGAGATGTAGATACAGGTTGTATATGAAAGGTGGGAGATGAAGTATTGGATATATTTAGTGAGGAAGCAGTGAAGTGTGGTAAGGAATTGGCTAGTGTTTGAATGGCTTCTGTAAAGTAGTTATTAAAAGCATCAGGGATCTGGTTGGAGTTGTTATGGTTGAAACCGACTGGGTCAGAAGTAGTAAGGTTGTTTATCCCTGACCAAAAATTTTGTGGAGTTTGTTGACTGGTTTGTTGGAGGTGAAGGTAGAAAGAAGTCTTTTTTGTCTCTAAGAATATCTTTCTTGGTGGCATTTCTTAGCTGTTTAAAGAGGAGGTGATCTGTTGGACATTTGGTGGCTCTCCATTTAGTCCAGATTTTATTTTTGAGGAGTATCTTTTGCCTCGTTTGTTTTGTGAGCCAAGAGGCAGATTTGGTTCTTATTCTAGTAGAACGATATGGTGCATGGCAGTCAAGGATTAGAAGAAAGTTAGTATTAAAGTAGGTAACAGCCTCATCCAGTTCAAGATGGGTTAGTGGTGACCAGTCACATGCTTGTAATTCATTTAGGAAGCTGTCTGGATTGAAGAATTTTTTGAGCGAGAGGTTTTGAGATTGAGTAGTTGGAATATGGACTTTTTGTCTAATAATGTAGGTAAGCATATGGTCACTGGTATCGTTGGGAAGAGTTCCTGGAGTATAAGTTTCAGGGTGGCTGTTAATAAGGATCCAATCCAGAGTAGTTTCCTTACTGCTAGGTTTGTGGATTCTAGTAGGAGTTGTTATTAATTGTGAGAATCCAAAGAGGTTTATGTGGTTGGTAGGGTTAGGAGAACTACAGGTGGACCAGTCGATGTTAAAGTCACCCAGTACAATTGTCTCTTGGGGTAGTTGGGTAGAGAAGTAACTAAGTAGGTTTTCAAGAGTATTGGTATTATTACCTGGGGGGATATATGTGCAAATTAGATAGATAGATTTGGAGTTATTTATTTGGAGTTTGGTAGTTAGAATTTCAGATTTGGTGTCTGATAGTAGAAGCACATTAAAGGGGGAAATTTGGGGGTTAGATTTATAGAGAATGGCTATACCTCCAGATTTTATGGTCACATCTAAGGATATTGTAGCCAGGAGGGGTAATTTCCTGGTCTAGAGTGGATGGTTTTAGCCAAGTTTCTGTAAGACATAGAATGTCAAATGAGTGGACATCAAGGAGAGCATGCAGGTGGGAAATTTTATTGTTAATACTTCTAATGTTAAGGTGAGCTATCAAGAGGGAGTTAGATGGTTTAGTTAAAGTAGAAACCATAGGCACTGTTAAATTGTCAAGGTTATTGGTATAGTCATAATTGGGGCCGGGGTTAGGATGTATAGTCACCGTCTAGGAGGGGGTGTTGCTGGGGGTGTTGTATAGCTTTAAGGAGTTTATAGAGGTTAATAAAAGTCTTTTTGGTATTGAAGTAAATAATGTGGGTTGCTCTGTGATATTTTGGTACTATATAGTTGGAGGTACAGGTTATGTTACTGTGGTTAGGGGAGTAGCTGAAAGAAGATGGTAAAGTTTGTTGGATGTAATGGTTTTGTTCAGGTAGAGTAAGATTTTTAAAGGAGGTGAGTGAGTAAGGTATGGTAAGACAGGCTATTAAGGTAGTTAAGAGTAGTATGTTTGTGAAAAGAGTTTTATTTATTAGGGCCATAGTAATCAGTCGATATTGTAGGGAAAAGTTTGTGTCAGTGGCTGGTGTATAAAAGTAGAAGAGAGTGTTTCAAGAGAATGAGCAGGGTTAAAATATATTGGTAAGAAATTAGTAGAGGTTTGGATAGGAGTTAGTATTGGGGTGTAGTTAGTGTAGTAAAAGTTTGGAAAGGAGAGGGAGTAGTTCAAAAGAGAGTTAATTAGTACAATTTAGGAGAGATAGACGAGTGGCCTGGTGATGAGGGAGTTTGTGATAGGATGAGAAAAGGGGGGGGAGTGGCCAGTGAAGTATAAGTGTAGGACCAGTGGGGGTGGGTGGGAATTGGGGGTAGGGTAGGGGAGCGGAGTGAGCCTGCAGGGCGAATGGAGCGGGGCAGAGAAAAGAAGACCAGTGCAGAGGAAAAAACAATCATAGAGGTAGGGAGGTGAGGGAAAGTAAGGTATCTATGCTTTAAAGGACTATGAAGTAAGGGAGTAGAGAGCTGAAAAAGTGTATAATGTAGTGGCAAAGGGACCTGTAATATAGGAGACTGAGGCAAAAAGACTAAGAATCTATTTTAATAACTCAGGCTAGAATGCTGGTAAGTAATGGGAAGTGTAGGGGTACTACTGCCCTCAAGTGGACACTCGAGGTACTGTTAATGCTCTTTCAGAAGTAGAACTGGTAATAGTATGGGAAATAGGAGAAGAGAGAAGAAAAATAGCAATACGTAGATACAAGGAGGAGGGTGTGTAACAACAGGGAGGCTAGTTTGGGAGTAGTGAGGATATAGTATTGAAGGCTATAGCTGCTGGTTGTCCTGGTAGGGAGCGTTTGCTTACACAAAACAGAGACAGGATATTGTTACGTTCAGCTGTAAGATGCAATGTACACATACTTCCAAATAAACAGTTCTGTTTCTCAAGGCAGTACAGTTTATGAAGGGCAAGGCTCTAATTCCTGCACTGGGAGGAGGTAACAGAAACTTTGCTGATGACTAGGAAAGTTCAGGTCTTCAGTCAGACAGCAGGACACAGACGCTGGGGGATTCACTAGCAGGAGGGTTGCAGGCCTTCATGATGCTTTAAATGAATTCAACGCAATTTTCCTAAATGGGCTGACAACTCCAGTAACGTCCAAGTGTGTAGTCTAAACAAGTGACATTAATTTGTCCAGCAGCCATGTCCTACAAAGGTGACTGCCTCTCCAGATGATTTGCACAGACTCTCTTGTCCAACCTTCCCTTATGACCGAGTTCCACAAAGTGGACTTTATTCCACTAACAATGGGCATCATAGGAGGATCACTTATGCACTTATGAATTTTGGGTATCCCAATAATAACTGGCACAACTGGGTATTTAACCTGAAAAAAACCCAAAAGCTCGTATGCTATTTCTCGATTATGTAACATATCCTGCAAATATTAGTCAATACGCTCAAATGCCAGTTTGATAATATTCAAGGAAGTTTCTTCATACAGTTCACTTTGATTGACATGTGCCAACATCTTATTAATGTAATCATCCTTCCCCATACTCACAATCCCTCCCCCCTTGTCAGGTTTCATAACTCTAATTTGCATGTTTTTAGAAAGCTCCCTTAATAAGGCAGAGTTGTGGGCACTCAGATTCTTATATGAACCCGATTTATCACAGTTTAAATTCCTGAAATCATATTCCACTAGTTTTTCAAAAATAGTAAGCGGCAAAGGTGGGTTAAAAGTACTGCTTCGCTTGAAAGCATTGACCACACATTGAACTTCCCCGTGAAACAACAATTTCAAACACATTTTCCTAAGGAATAATTTTAAATCAACAAGTAAGGTTTCAGTTTTAAAACTGGTTGCAGGCACAAACATTTCCCCCTACTCAGCAAGTTGGCATGCTCCATACAAAATTTAAAGTCACTATAATTATACAACATGAAGTCCCCTGAGCAGTTCTGAACCAATTCAAAAGGTGCATTGGAAGAAAGAGACCAGTACCTTGAGTTTCACTTTCAATAAAGGTTTCGCAAAAATTCACCTCTGCTCCCAGTTCTTGTTGAAGTGAAACTTCCCCTGATGATAGTTCCCTTGCTGGTAATTCCTGTTGTTGTATTGGGCATAATTGTCCCTGTTTCTCTGATTTTCCAACCATTTGGACCTCCGAGGCCCACTCGGTGTCCCCCTCTAAAGGGACTGCTGATTCCTCGGCCACACAGTTATCCCGTTTAGGAGAACCCTCCCATTGACGTACCTCAGCCATATTCTCCTTCCTATTGGCTGAAGGCGGATTCGGGTACGCCCTACCTTCCGCATAAGCCAGTTGGTCCCTTTCAAACTTTTTTAATTTTATTGTTCTTCATCCGATCTATGTCCCCATCAACCTTTTTGAAAATAGTCAAGTAGTCATTCTGATATTCTGAGAACAAGTCCTTGTGACTAATAATATCCAATTTTTCTGATTCTGCAATCAACCCTTCTATCTCCTTTTGGTTGTGTTTCACCAAACCCAAACATTCAATAAGCTCACACCCATGTCAATCAAAGAGCTGCAACAGCTCGTCATGGAAGGGAGACCCAGCCTTAACCCCATTGGGGAATTTCCATGTCCGAAGATCTCTGGGCACCCTTTTGACTTTAAGGCACTCCCGCAAATAGGCATTGTCTAATTGTAACCTTTTGCACTTAAAAATAGCCGATTCCAAGGAATTAATAGAATTTTTCAACATTTGGGGTTCAACCTGTTGTCCCTGTTCTTCAAAAGACACCGCTCCAAGGAGCCACTGTTTCACATTATTGATCGGACCACTCTGGCCACAACCCAAAGCGACCCCTGATACTGATTTGGGCACCTGTGGCCCATCCCACTCATTGAGCAAACACACAGGGGTACATAAAAAGTCATTGTCTGTCCCAGAAACATGGTCTAAATGGTGCTGCATGTGGTTCACTTTACCAGTGAGTTCCTGTACCAGTTGCGTTAACAAACCCTCACTTTGAGTAAGATTCTCCACTCCATTCGGCTCGACTCCTAGTCCGGACATGCCACCCAAACAAAAGCCAGATAACCACAACGTCAGACACCAACAGCACAAAGCATGAAACAGCAACGAGCAGTAATTCAAACCAACGATACGGCCAAAAATGTGGAAAGGTATGAATATAGTTAAAACTTAGAGAGGCTGCATGAGCATGGGTTAGATGTAAAGAAGGGGGACTTGAAAAATGCCCTTGCTAGGCATATTGCCAACTTCCTGGACCATGCCTTTGGACTTTTTGTCTTGGAGGGTGTGCCTAGGGATTACCGGGGTGGGGTCCTTGGGAGGATATTTTGGAAGCCAAGGAGTTATCCTGGCAATTAAGATTGAATGCCATGGTTCCACCCGGTTTGAATGATAATTTAGCTATTTCCAGTATACTTAGATTAAAATCATATATTTAAAATAAGTTTGCAAGGTTTATTTATGAGTTGTGCGAATCTCATGGGGACATAAAATGTATTCATGTGTCTTTAAATAATGGGAGTTATTAACTGTTATCAATTGATCAATACTTTTCACTGGACAAGGTTTTATGGGGAGGGGTATTTAAACTGTGGTGCTGGTTTGAACCGTTATGATTCTGATGAAGTTTGTTACGAAAGCGTGTGCTAAATCTATGTATTTGTGGAGTTTTCTGGAATAAATTTTAACTATATTCATACCTTTCCACATTTTTGGCCGTATCTTTGGTTTGAATTGCTGCTTGTTGCTGTTTAGAACCCTGGTGGGATCCCAAATTAAACAGGCTGTACATCAAAAGGAACACATTTATGGCAAAAATCAGGAAGGGTAATTCCCATAAAGATAAAAACTTTCTCATCAAACTAAATAGGCAACTAAGAGGGGACAATTAGGTCATACAAAGCCAACTTTGAGGTTAAGATAGCCTTCCAGGTGAAAGATGTCCATAAGGCCTTCTTCAGCTATGTCAGAAACCTCAAGGGCAGCACACACAGCAGTGTACTGAACTAGTGGTTAATGCTGCCACATTCACTGAGCCTGGAAATATAGTGAACCTGCTAGAGGACAAATTCATTTCCAACTTTACCCAGTCACACCCTCAACCATCCCTCAAGAAATACCCTTAGACGTAATCCCTCAACTAAAACTGTGGAGCATGGACTGGTTGCACTCGCTAAAGCCAAGACCACAACCTCAATAACATGTTGTGATATCTCCTGAGCAGTCTGAAATATGACTTATGAGGACCCCTTGAGTCATTAACTATAGTCTTAAAACAGGCGTTGTGCCACGAGAACAGAGGACTTTGGTCATCCCCCTTCATAAGAGAGGACCATCAAGAGATCCTGGAAATTACAGACTCATTAGTCTAACCAGTCTTATTTGTAAAGCTGTGAAAAGAATTGTCATGAAAATTATTAACAAGGGCATAAGAGACCTCCAAACACTGGATCCATCCCAGTTTGGCTTTGTCAAAGGAATGTCATGCTTACTGAACCTGGTGGATTTCTTTAAAAAGGTCACCAAGGCAATGGATGAGGGGAAGGCAGTGCACTCTATCTACACAGATCTGGCTAAAGTATTTAATACAGTATCTTACTTGAGCATCACCAACAAACTCATGGAACTGGGTATAAACCCCTTTATAACACACTGAATAGCTAGCTTGTTCATGAATAGGACCCAAGGGAGGCCACCTCAAAAAAAGAAGCTCGTCACCAGTGGAATCTTTCAGGGCTCAGTTCTGGACCTGCTCCTTTTTGGCATGTATTTCTCAGAGGTCAAAGCTAATGTCAAAGGCCACTGGCTGACCCAAGTTCCCAGATGATTGCAAGCTGAAAGATGGGATTGAACCCTTCCAGGACAAACACCCTTCAGGAAGGTCTAACATGAACAAATGCTTGGTACCAAACCCATGGCTTAAAACTCAATATTAAGATATGTGTTAAAGTACCTTTGCGGAAGTTGCCCCCCCCCCCCCCCCCGGTAACTTCATAATCCATAGAACACCCTTAAAAGTTGATTCACTAATCTGGGATCTAGGGAGTAATGTAGATAGTAACCTAGCCTTTGACCAACATGTGTCCAAGGTAGAAATATAATTCTTCTATGTAACTCGACTTGTATGTAAGGGCATATCATCTAGGTCTAGAGAGGTCATTGTCCCACTGTACTGTGCCCTCATCAGACCCATCATAAAGTAAAATGCCCTGTTTGGTATGTACCTGACCAGACACACACACACAGTAACTGGAATGTCCACAGAATGCTATATGCCAATAGCTTCAAAGCCCAATTTCTATACTTGGTATCATACAGACTTCTGAGATGTGATCTTTACCTTGCTTACAAGGAATCCCTGGACCCTGGATTGATGTACCTTTTGCACAACTGCAAAGCAAACACCATCAGAACTACTAGATCTAAAGACCTACGTTCTGATTGTGACATAATTAGGACATGTTGGAGAGACAAATGTGGTCCTCAGACAATTCATATTCTGCTGAAAAGGCTCCACATCCTTGTGAAGCAGAGTTCCTCCCTAACCCTACTTAAGGCCAAGTTGGACCAATGGATGGGTAATCAGATATTCTCCCCTGGTCTGGCACCTATGTTGCTGATGGACAGAGGGAGTAAATCACCTCCCATATACATCACATTTGGGGGTCAGGTTTGGGTTGCACAAGCTAGTCTTACAAGGGCCATAGTGCTTGTTAACCTAGTATACACATATGAACCTATTAATAAAGATGCAATCATACCATCAGAAAGAACTGATCCTGACAAAACTGTGGCAGAACGGCAAAATATTAAAAATTGGAAACAACTGAGTAGAAAATCATTATTCACTGTATACCAGGCAGAGCGTCTTCTGTGTGGAGACATGCGTGAATGGGCGTACCTTCATCGAAGGTTGAGCGTCAGGGCTGGCAACTTGGCACGTAGAAAATCTACTGCCAATCACCGGACCGGAGTTCCACTGTGGCGACCCCTAACCGGGAAAAGCTGAAAGAAAGAAACAAACTGTATACCAGGCAGAAGAGAAGCAAATTTATCCTAGCAGTCAGGGAATGTTGTGAGACGGGTGTGAGATTCATGTTTGCTGTATCCACCTGTCTTCAGAGTATTTTTTTTTCAGAGATTCAAATACATTTTTGATGCAGAACAGGCTAAGGAGGAAATAGAAATAAAACAATTTATACAGTAAAATTTTAGCCTGCAAGCAGAAGGGGACTCTGCTTCTCATTCTTCTGACTGTAAGGTTCACAGAGAGACTTTGCCACTCAACTTTTTTCCAATGCTTCTAAGGAAAATGCATGAGAGAGAGAAAGATGCACAAGTGTATACTAGAAGAATCAGGTGTACCTTAGACTTGAACCAGAGTCTGGTTTTGGGAGATAGAAATGATTAGGAAGAAGTCCAGTAGCAGTGAAATTAGTGAGTAAAAGGGAGACTATAAAGCTTTAATGACATTTGTGAAATATGGGTTTAAAAGAAAAAGTAACTGAAAAAGACTGGATTTTAGTGGGCAGTTAAGCAAATACCCTACTTTATTAATGTATAGAAGGGCAATAAAAAGGGAAAAAGGTAACTAAGTAAAACAGCGTTGTTCTTATATTATGACATGTTTTACACAAATACTAATAAACTATATAACTATATATATATATATATGTACATAGTAAAACAATTTTGTGTATTGTGTAGCCAGGGGTGTTTTAAATGTGGGAGGAGTCTTTTCAGTGACTGCTGTACATGTTAAAAGATATTAAAGTAAATAAGTACTTTTTTAGTTGTATACAGGACAAGAAGAAAAAGGCTGGACAAAAGCAAGTTTAATGTTAATATGCTTTAGTCCTGGGTTTCTGGGGCGGGGGGTCATTTGTAAGGTGCATTAATTATATTATATGTAGAATTAAGATATTTTCTCTTGTTTTTACAAGGGTGAATGTGCAGTTTAGTGCTCTTGGTTTATGCTATAAACAAGTTTTTTGTAAGCAAGTAGCCTTTAAAATTAAGACAAAATAATGAAATCCATGAAAATGCCTAAGTTCCCTACATCTACAAAGGTATTAACTTTTTTTCTTATTAGCAAATGTTCAGTGGGAGTCGAGACATCTTCAGCTAAAAGGCAGCTGTATATTCTGCTACAAAGATTCATTGCTGAGTACTTTTTCATAGGGAGAAACTGTGTGCATGTGCAAGCAATTAATCTTGAGATTTCTGACCATTCTTTGCTGGTGAAATGCAGAGTTTACTGGTACTATGGCAAGCATTTCAGTGAAAAATAAAGTTTTTGAAATTATGGGAAGTGAATAAGAGATAGCAACCTCAACACTTTAATGTGTTTAATAGAACAGTGTATAATTCAGTTTTATTTAAAGATCGCCAGTGTACTTTTTAGGGCTAAAATTAATGTTTTCTGAAAGCATACAAGTTGTTTTCACATTTGGGAGGGGAATAAAGAGAAGAAAAGATCAATTTAAGTGGGAACACAGACGGTAGCATGCACTTTAGCATGGGTAACCATAATTTTAGGCTAGGTAACACCTGTGGATGCAGCTGTTGATTTGGGGCAGTTGTTTCTATCTGGTGGGTTAAACTTAATTTTTTAAAGATGTACATAGTTTTATGTGTTTGTCGTAAGTTAATAGGGGATGGGAATATCAGGGACAAAGGAAAATAGGAATAATTATACTAATTGCTAGAGGGGCTGTAATAGTGGTAGAGGGAAAAGAAAGACAATAATGGTAAATATGTGATAGTAAGGAGCTATTGGCAAGGAAGGAGAACTGCACTGGCATGTATTTGTATTCCACCAATAACTGCTATAATGGAGTTTGAGAAAATTTTGAGAGAAATAATCAGCTTTCAGCAGGGAATGTTCCTTGCAGGTCAGGATTGGAACTTGATTTGTAACAGTGAGGATGTATCAGGGGACCTGGAAGGGACATTATAACAAAAGAGGGTAGATTTTTAAAGAAATTTATGAAATGTTTGGTATAGAAGATGTGAATTCAGTGGTAGGAACTCAGACATAATTTAAATATTTCTCAAGGTACAATAACTGGGCTAAGTTAGATAGAAAGTATATTTCACAGGAAAATGTGTATTTAATTGAAAGCTTTGATACATATCCAGTAACTGTTTCAGATCATACAGCAATAAAAAACTAAGATAAAAATGCAAGGTAATAAAGTAAAAATGAGACACTGGCTCTTTCCCTCCTACTGTTAAAAAGAGAGGAATTTAAGGAATGGGTAGGTGAAATTATTTGAGTTAGGGAAGATAGAAATATCTTCAGAAGTTATATCTAGTGAGTGGGATAAAAATGAAAATTTAGTTTAAAACAGGGAAGAAATAAAAGAGAAAGAGACATGGTTAAGAAGCAATACAAATTACTTAAAGGGCTGACAAAGGTTAAATCAAGGCAGAATAAGGGGAATCTCACAGAATAAGATGACGTGTAAATGCAGAGTGCTAAAGAGAAAATAAGGGAATATCTGGATAATATGTATGAGTTTAGAAAGATTGCTGTTAAGGTATTTTTTATTTACAATAACTGTCGAGGACAAAAACTTTTAGCCAAATGACTTGGGCAGCAGAAAGTAGAAAGGGTTGTTGCCAAACTTGGGGAGCCTATAACAAGAAAAATAACTAGACATCGTGCAGAGGTTTTAGAGTTGTTTCGTAAATTTAATGAATATTTGTATAAAGCAGAGAAATGTGGAAATCAGGAAAGAGTACAAGTGGAAATCTTCATGGAAGACTTTATTAGGCTGGTGTTGGATGTAGATGAGGCTCTACAACTAACAGTTAAAATATGAAGGGATGAGGTTAAAACAGTGATGTATAATTTAATCTTCATGAATGCCTCCAGGAACAGATGGTATTCCTGTGGAAGTTTGGAAGTTAGGAGGGAAGAAAATGATAAAGATCTAGAAGGTTTTGTTTAACAGTATTTTAAAAGGAGAGGAAGCACCAACATCGTGGAAGATGGCTGTGGTGCCTCTGTTACCTACGTATGGTAAAGACCCATCTGACCCAGCTTCATGCAGACCCATTTCAATTTTAAAGCATAATTACAAATTGTCTATGTCTATACTAGTTAATAAAGTGGCAGACGTGGCCAAAACTGAAAGATATGGATCAATATGGTTTGGTGGAGGGGAGATGAACATCTGATAACAATAGTGATCCAGAGAGAGAAGTAGAATGTAAGAAAATAATGCTGATGTTAATGTCTTGATGCAGAGAAAGCAATTGACAGAATAAGCTGCAATTTTATGAATAGGGTAATGAAAGCATTTGCATCCCCTTTTAAAATAATGAGATTAATTAGCAGGCTGTAAATGAAGGATCAAAGCCAAGAATTAGAGAGGAAGGATTCCTGTTTTGATAAGCTGTGTTTGAACAGAGGAACCGGGCAGGGGTGTCCACTTTCCCCTTTATTTACTTTATATTTAGAGCCACTTGCAAAGAAAATAAGGCTTCAGAAATGCAAGGATATAATTTGTATGGTGATCATGAAAATTTGTCTTTATTTACAGATGTTATTTTGTACTTGTTAAATCCAGAAGAGGACATCTCATTGTTGTGGAACATTCTGAGGCAATTTCAAGTCTTATTAGGGATGCAAAATTAATGAAGTTAAAACAGAGACTATATCCATAAGTCATGTATTCAGACACACTTTCATTCAGCAATACCCATATTTATGTTGACACGATATGCTGAAGCATTTAGGACTGTGGATTAAAAGGGCTTCTGTTGTGGTAGCTAAGGATATGTAGGACGTGACTAAACAAAAGATAAAACAAAAATGAGAAACTGAAAGCTCTTGTCTATGGATATGGATAATAAGATACAAGTGAAAATGTTTTTAGTCCCTTTAATTTTATATATGGGTTAGGCATATTTTTATCCATCTTAGAAGTTGTGGACAATAATAAAGAGTTGAAGGAATTTGTGTGATGGGAAGAGGGCAAGAGTTAAGTGGGACAAGCTGGCCCTTCCAACAGAAAAATGTGGTTTAGGATTACCTGATTTGAAGGGATATTTTAGGGATAGACAGTTAAGGCGAATATACATAACACAAGCAGAGGATTATAACTCAGAATGGAAAGGGACGATTAATAAACAGGGAGAAGTTGAAGAAATAGAGAGAGAATGGGATTTTGGATGTAGATTCTTAAGGAGAATAACAAGCATACAGGGCATTGTATTCATAAAGTAGCAGAGAGTATTCCAACAACTAAGCTAAGATGATGACAATGGAGAAAGGAGATTTTGACAATAGGGATGACTGCAAGTATGGATACCAAAAATAGGCAAGAGAGGGTTGGAATTTACTGGAGAAAACTGGCAAAGAAACCAAGTTATTGGAGGCAAATAACTAGAGAGGGGAAATGTAATGGGGTGGGGATGAGCTCAAGGATACTTTTGGACTGCAGGCTAGAGACTGCCTTCCCTACCAGGGATTGGCATCTGAGTATAGGCAAAGAGCAAGGGATAGGGGGATCTTAAGTGAAGGGCCTGCTGTGTGTAGTTAATAGTATATTCTAGAACAAAAGTTGTTGTTAGAAAAAGGTATAATTAGAATGACACAAAAATACTGCATGATATCTATAAGAATCGATTAGAAGATGCTGGAAAAGAGACTGGAAAAGCAATTTTATAAGAGAACAATAGGATGACGTATATATTGATCCCAAGTAAGCAGAAATGTCTAGAAGGTTTAGAATATTTGCTTGGGAGTGTCTGCATAGGTATTTATACCTCAAGCAAACTTCAAATAATTTTTCCTCAGATTACAGATATTGGATTTGTAATGAGGAAAAAAGAGGCAAATGGGAACTTGTCTTATGGAATTGTAATGCATTGGCAAATTTTAATAATTCCTTACAGCATACTCTCTCAGAAATATTGGGTGAACAAATGTCTGTATCTAAGGATGTGATTTTTTTTAGCTGGGACACAGGATCTGAATTGCCTAGACATAATAAGCCTTTATTAAGTTTAATTATGTTGGATGTCAAAAACATTTACTACAAAATGGAAATCAAAGTCTAAACTAATTGTATTTAAAGTATTGAATATTATAAAACAGAGAAAATAAGTGGAGGAGGGATCTTCAGAAAAGGAAAGGATCAAATTACATAGAAATAAATGGACATTTTGAGAAGATTGCATGCAGAATAATGTTCAGGAGGAGGAATAA